>NC_142806.1:54801772-54981588 GCF_049724085.1 Artemia sp. Qi Xiang Cuo | reverse complement strand
GTCATGATGTCTGATAATGGTAGACAATTTGTGTCCCAAGAATTCAAGAGGTTTGCCAGAGACTGGGGATTGGAGTTAAGAACTTAGAGTCCAATATACCCCTAGTCAAATGGATTAGTGGAAAAGACTATCCAGACTTGCTAGAGCATCATGACCAAGGCAAGTGAAAATGGATCGGACCCATACCTCGGAATTCTGGAATACCGTAACACCCCAATAGACAGTTTAGCTGCCCCCTCACAAAACTCATGAGCCGCCAGCTCTGCTCAAAACTGCCATGCACAGAAAAGCACTTAGAAAAGAGAGTGATACAAACATCTGAATTCTTGGCAAGCAGAGAGATGGTTCAACACAGACAGAAATCTTACTATGACCGGCATGCTAGAGAACATCACGAACTCAGAGGAGGTGACCAGATCTTCTTCAGAAAACAGCCAGAAGCACCATGGAAAAGTGGGGAAATAATTAAAGAGGCAGATGAGCCTAGATCATACTACCTATCAACTAAAGATGGTACAATCCTTCATTGCAACTGAAGAAACTTAATCAAAGCAGCCTCTCCACTCACACCTGATGACAGACCTGCCATGAAGTACCCATCCCAGGCTGTGTCAAGGTCACTAAACCTGGGACAGGTTGCAGATTGTCCTGACACTGCCACAAGCATGAATCAGCACAGATCATTGCAGAGATTCCCGACTACCACTGCCGAGCCCGGAATGGCTATAGCTGAGCCCCACCTGCCAGCAGGTGAGCTGTCTAGCACAGTTGAAGCACAAGCAACAGCTGCTCAGGCCACAAGATCCGGCAGAGTGGTGACGCCACCAGAGAGACTAAACCTATAATGAATAAGGAAGTGACAATAAAGCACTTGTGTCTAGTGTAGGTCTGTCAAAACCCATTGGCAGCTGATGGGAGTGAGCCTTGCGCCTCCCGGTGTAGTGTTCTGTTGTGTCCTGTATTAAGTGATAATTTGCCAAGTTATTGGCAGTTAGCAGAGTAAGCCTAGTGCTTCCATGCCTAGAGGTAGAAGGAGCTCATCCCTTGGAAACAGCTGAAGGGGGATGTAGCATTATGATACCTTGCTTTTGCATGTTGTTGTGCACCAGCTGTTATTGCGTGCTTATGCTTACTTGCCTTGATGCGTTATGTTTGCTTGCTTTGCTTATAGTGTTCTTTATTATAGGTGCCTGGGTTTTAAATAAAGATTTATCTACCAAATACCACTGAATGTAAAAATAATATCCAACCATGCTTAGTTAGTGCCAAAATTATCCAACTAGTTAGCTATCTGAAAAATACTTTTAAGCAAATAAGAAATTATCCAACTAGGAAAATAATTAAAATTTAAACGAAAAATAGTTTTATTTTGCTAGCCAAATACAATAAAGCATAAGAGGCAACTTAGTACCTCTAAACAGGTAAATAATACTTTAGATTAATGTTTCTGACATATTGGCTAGCTAACTAGATAGAAAAATAAATCTTGCATGGAGACTAGTGGTAGGCCTAATATCCAACTAGTCTGACAATTTTTTTCTCTTAGACTTAGCATGAACATCTAATTTTGTGGATAACACTTTGTCCTAGCCTTTCTGATATTAATCAAACTAGGTAGTTAAGTAACTTCCTGCTTAGTTAAATATATATCAGAAGATCTAAGACTCAGCATTATTCACTTAGTTAGATATTCTTGGTGTGCCTAAGGGAAACAATTTATCAGGGTAGTTGGATATTATCCCAAAACTGCATAGCCTAATGGAATTTACTTATCCTTGTAGTTGGATATATATCAGGAGTGTTAATACTTGGTATTATCCACCTAGTTAGATGTTCATGCTGTGCCTAAGAGAAATGAATTATCTAGCTAGTTGGATATTAACCCAAAACTACTTAGAGAATCTTCTTATCTGCCTAGTTGGATATATATCAGAAACACTAAGCAACATTATTGTCTAATTAGGCAGATATTCTCTCTGCCTAAGAGAAACAATTTATCAGGCTAGTTGGATATTAACCCCAAACTGCTTAGTAAATCTTCTTATCTGCCTAGTTGGATATATATCAGAAAGACTAAGCTACATTATTGTCCACCTAGTTAGATATTCTTGCTCTGCCTAAGAGAAACAATTTATCTGGCTAGTTGGATATTATCCCAAAACTGTATAATGGAATTTACTTATCCTCCTAGTTGGATATATATCAGGAGTGTTAAGACTTGGTATTATCCACCTTGTTGGATGTTCATGCTGTGCCTAAGAGAAATTAATTATCTGGCTAGTTCAATATTAACCCCAAACTGCTTAGAGAATCTTCTCATCTGCCTAGTTGGATATATATCAGAAACACTAAGCTAAATTATTATCCACCTAGTTAGACATTCTCTCTGTGCCTAAGAGAAACAATTTATCTGGCTAGTTGGATATTAACCCCAAACTGCTTAGAGAATCTTCTTATCGGGCTAGTTGGATATATATCAGAAACACTAAGCTACATTATTATCCACCTAGTTAGATATTCTTGCTGTGCCTAAGAGAATCAATTTATCTGGCTATTTGGATATTATCCCAAAACTGTATAATGGAATTTACTTATCCTCCTAGTTGGATATATATCAGGAGTGTTAAGACTTGGTATTATTTGCCTAGTTAGATATTCATGCTGTGCCTTAGATAATGAATTATCTGGCTAGTTGGATATTAACCCCAAACTGCTTAGAGAATCTTCTTATCTACCTAGTTGGATATATATCAGAAACACTAAGCTACATTATTATCCACCTAGTTGGATATTAACCCCAAACTGCTTAGAGAATCTTCTTATCTGCCTAGTTGGATATATATCAGAAACACTAAGCTAAATTATTATCCACCTAGTTAGATATTCTTGCTGTGCCTAAGAGAAACAATTTATCTGGCAAGTTGGATATTATCCCAAAACTGTATAATGGAATTCACTTATTCTCCTAGTTGGATATATATCAGGAGTGTTAAAAGTTGGTATTATCCACCTAGTTAGATGTTCATTCTGTGCATAAGAGAAATGAATTATCTTGATAGTTGGATATTAACCCCAAACTGCTTAGAGAATCCTCTTATCTGCCTAATTGGATATATATCAGAAACACTAAGCTACATTATTATCTATCTAGGTAGATATTCTCTCTGTGCCTAAGAGAAACAATTTATCTGGCTAGTTGGATATTAACCCCTAACTGCTTAGAGAATCTTCTTATCTGCTGGTATGGATGTATATCGGAAACACTAAGCTACATTCTTATCCAACTAGGTAGATATACTCTCTGCCTAATAGAAACAAATTATCCACCTAGTTAGATATTCTTGCTGATACTAGCCTAAGTGTAGTTGGATATGATTTTTATATTCTATAGAATGTATTTTTTTAATAATATCCCATGGGCACCTTCCCAGCTTGATAGGCTAATAATTTTGTCTCTATGAATGTTGAACAATAGGCTATGCTTTAATAATTTGCAAGGATTTTTACATCAAAATTATATAATTTAGTTTTTGTATTAAACCCTGTGTTGTAGCCAATAAAATCCAATGGATTTCATTACAAACTAGATTTGTAGTTCATTTTAATCAAGAAACCCATGTGACATTGTGAAATTTGAATTGTGGATTATTGCCTCAAAATTAAGTGTCAAAGACATTTTTCCAAGTTTAGTATGTTATTTTCCTAATTAATAGACCCTAAGGTGTTATATTATAGTAACTCACTTTGGTGTTTTAATTTCCTTGTGCGTTTTATAACTGGTAATATAGGCTATTTGCACATTAGAGGAGTGGGGGTAAATTCTATTTCTGATGTAAATGAGAGGTAAGATTAAACTTTCCCCAGTCAATATAGCCTATACCAAATCATATTATTGAGTTTCAAATAAAGTGAATACACCATTCATTGCCTTTTTTTATGCTGATTACAAACATAATAATCATTTTGGTAAAATTCTACTTTAGCTACTTTTGACTATCTTAGAAAGGGGTTATATTAAGAAAATGAAACTTTCAGGGATGAGTCTACAGGCTAAAGTATGTCCCGGGAAGGTATTTTTAAGTACCTTCCTCCACTCCTTCTCCCTCTAGAGGGTCTTGACCTTTGATGACCTTTAAAAATCTGTGAGTTATAGAAGTGAAACCTTGCAAAATAGATTTTCTGTTTAAATGAAGCATAACAAAATTGTTTTCAGCTTCACAACTTTGCTCAATCCCAATTTATAAGGTTTTAAAGATATGCAAATACTTTTCCTAAATTTTGGAATTAAAACATTGATATGGCTTAAAATTCTGCTCAAATAACTAAAACTGCATTTTCAGAGCTAAAGCCAGAGAGAAAGACACTGATAACTGAAAATTAAGGTAAAATGTTGTTTTGTCAAAATTTCAATGGATATAGACCTATCATGTAGGCAAATTTCAGGACCCTCTAGGGGGAGAAGGAGTGGAAGTAGGTACTTCAAAATACCTTCCCAGGACATTCTTTGGCCTGTAGACCCATACCTGAAAGTTTCATTTTCCTAACCTAAACGCATTCCAAGATGGCCAAAAGTAGCTAAAGTAGAATTTTACCGGCATTTTTATCGGAAATGAATTTAAGCCCCCCCCCCCCATATAGGCTATACCAAACCTAACCTAACCCTGAATTGGCATATATCGGGGGGGGCTGAAATTTATTTCCGATAGAAATGCTTATTATATTTGTAATCAGCATAAAAAAAGGCATCCAATGGTGTATTCACTTTAGTCCTAACTCAATAATATGATTTGGTATATATTGACCTTTCCCCCCCCCCACCCCCCTAATGTGTCAATATATTCCCTGAATTGGTATATATAGAGGTGGAGGCGAAAATTCATTTCCAACAAAAATGTTTATTATATTTGTAGAGCATAAAAAAAGGCATGGAGTGGTATTTTCCCTTTTTTTCTAAGTCAATAACATGATTTGGTAAAAATTTATCAGATAGCAAATAGTAGAATTTTACCAACAACAGTAATAACTAAGTAAACTTCAAGGTTAAAGATATGAATAGCCTATTGACCCAGCTTTAGGTGGGCCTAGGCTGCTACTTCAACTTTCTCAGTTCTTATGCTTACCTAGCAAATAAGATTGATTTGCTACTATGTTTCCAATTATGTACTACACATTGCCTCACTGTTACGTACTTTTGTCAGCAAATTTCGCAGATAAGATTCATTTTTCCGTATTTTTTTTAAAGGAGATTCACAAGTCATTATGCAATTTCCAGCATGGCCTTGTTCAGTGTTTCAAGAAAGTGAAACAAAATATACGTCAAAGCGTTTGAAAACATAAGGAAAATAATGCAAGACAACCCCCGCTTCATTTCAGCTTATAGCCCTTATTCGTTTTTCCACCTGAATTGCAACGCTGCGCGAAAATCGGCCATATTGTTGGTAGGTTTGTTGTGCAAACATGGAACTTATCATGGAAATTCCTGAAATTCAGAAGGCACTGGTGAGTTAATTTTGTTGATAATCTTGTTAATAGCAAGGTTGTACATCACCTGCATTCTGGATTGATTTTTCCTGAGCTTGGGTAGTAGGTTTAGCCTGTACTAGGCTATATCTTTGCCCAGCCAATGGACTCCAACATGAAAATTACAAACATTTATTTAGGTGCCAAAAAAGGCAAAGAAGTTAACAAAACTGACACAGAAACATCCGCCATAGTCTCTACAATAGTTTTAACATGTTTATGACCTAAGAAACTGGGTTGACTTTCCAGTTTTTAACGAAAATTTGACCCTTAGAAATTAACATTGTGAATCAGTACCAAGAATACTTAGGCTAGATTCTGCTACAAAGGTGATGATGATTTGATGGTTTTGGGGTCAGTGCCCTTCTAGAAATTCCTCTCAAACCCAGCCAGTTTAATATTTTGTGGTCTAACTGCACAGACATCATGTGGGAATATTTTTTTATATTTTTCCATTCTCGGAATATTGAGGTAGCTAAGAAATAGACCTACCTCTCCAATTAAAATTTCAAGATGAATACAGATATAATAATAATTTATTAATAGTTTGTTGCGAAGGATCACATTTTATAAATTTAGTTCAAGGATATTGTCAGTTTGTTTTCTTGCTTATTTGCCAGCAGATAAAATAATTGGATGGTCTGAAATAATATTTTCTGGTGCAAAGTGCTGGAAAATTTTCAAACTTTCTACTGAAATGTGTATTTTTTTTCATTTGCATCTTAGATTTCTTTGTAGGAAAACAAATAATTTTAAAATGAATATCATACCCCCCTCCTTGGTGATGCCCCTGCCCCTGACAATGTCCCTGGGCCTTGCTTTTACCAATAACTAGATTTTGAATATATGATTACAAAAAAATGATTTACTTATAGACTATAAGCTATTCGAAATTGATTTTGAAATTGAATTCAAATTAATTATTCAATTAATTGAGTTAATTTTATTTAATGAATTCAATGTGAAATTAAATTTGATTAATCGATTACCAGAATTGATTTTTGTTCCATGAACATATTGGATCCAATGAAAAGTACAAGTGAGTTTTGCAGAACGAGCACATATTAATGAAAAATTCAGTTATGTTTGTGTCGTGACTGAGAATTTATGAGTTGACCTAGCTCAGAAGGGCGCCAGTCGAGGTTTTGAGGAGCTCAGGATCCCCCTCCCTCATTTTCTGTCCCTAGACCAGAATCAAAATATGTTTTTTGGAAACGTTAATTAACTTCGGAGGGTTACAGGGGACACTGTTGGCACCCCCACAACTCAGAGCCCAGGGCAGCTGCCCCAAGTGCCCCCCTCGTGCTGGCCCTGGTGTTGATCAGCTATCAGGGAGATTTAAGGCCATTCTCAGCAATTCAGCACATGGTAATAGTCCTCTTCCTCTCCTGAAAATGGACCTTGATCCTAATCTGTTTTTCTCTTACTTGTCCTTCAGCAGCAGGAAAGCTGCATTTTTTCTAACTTTTCCTCAGGCTACACCAAACACAATAGTATAAATTTGTATATTTAGCAATCTGGCCTATGCTGTCTGATCTCAGATCTCCAAAAAAAAGTTTGCTGTATGTCTGTCACACAAAAGCATCTCAGAGTTACTAAAACATAATTTAAAGTAGTGGCATGCTTAGGGGGGGCCAGGGGCCGGGCCCTCCTTAAATTTCCCAAGATTTTCACTACCCGTCCCATACATTGTTTTTTATTTTTTATTAGTCTGGAGGTGGTGCCCTCCCCCCCCCCCCTCAACCACTGATTTAAAGCAGCCCATAGTAGTTTTACTCTTCCAACACACTAAGAACTTTATAAAGTCATTTCAGACCCAAAACCCATACTCAACTCTCCTCAGTTTAACTGGTTAGGCCTAGGCCTATGTCTATTTGAAGAACAAGTCAGTACAAAATTTGTCAACTCTAATTTTCTCATATATTTTAGGGCCAGTGGTTCAGAAATCTTGATATTGTCCCACTTATCTCATACAATCTTATTGAAGATTGTTACAATGCTTCAAATTCAGCCATCCAGCAACTCAAGAGAAGCTACAGCTTTTTGGTAGAGTAATATATTGACCTGGAAACCATGCATATTTTAGAAGTGGAAGGACTTTTTGGAAATAAAGGGTTAGTGATAAAAGGGAGTTGCTATCGCAGTTTTAAAAAGAGGGACAGGCCACATTCAATCAAAGTCTATCTTTCATGTGACAGTCAGATTATCAACAGTGCTTGTTCATGCATTGCTGGAAGTGTTTTTTGCAATCACCTGGTGTTGCTCTTGAGAATTATCAGTTTGATGCAAAGTCTGAAGTACAAAGAAATCCCTGCCTCCCTGAGCCGCACCGAGATGCCTCAACAGTGGAATTACATGAGAAAGCAGTATCTTGAGCCACAAAAGGTGATGAACATTGACATTCGCCAAGTTCGGGAAGGAGGACTGTCAACTCCAAAAACAGTGCAGCTATATGACCTGCGGGTCAGTAAAGATGATTGTCTCAGTCTGAGATTGCGAGTTGTGCAACTTAGTTATTCCTTTAGCCCAGCTGTATCTGCATTTTCAGATAGGACAGAGTTTCTGTTACATAATCTTTGTTTATTTTTGTTAATGTCTTTTTATAAAGGTAAATCTGATTCACTAAATCAATTTTATTTTACTATCAGAAACAATAACTTATGTTTAAAAATTATATCTTCAAATGTAAGCCGTACCTTGACTTGGGATCCTGAGATGGCTCTCATGTGAACATTTCGATGATGAGAAAACCCTTTTTCTTTGCATTTCTATGCTCTTCCTTTGGACAGCTTTCTGGGATTTGAACTGGGGAATGCAGTAGCTGAACTGGTCCATGTGTGAAGCATGCTGTGAGTCGCTGTTTTGACTTGCATCTCAGAAGTTTTGCTTCAGGACTACCCGGACACATGCCAAGTAATAAGACAACAAATAGCAAGTTCCAATAAAGGAAAAGTGGTTGTCGTACAAGTTTATCTAAGTTTTTCCTTGGCTTTCAGAGTTGCAGCGGTCAGGCGCGTATATTAGGGGGGGGATCGGGGTGATCACCCTCCTTCTGAAATCTGGTAAAAGTTTGTCATAAATGACATAAAATCTGGAGTTTTCCCAGTCCAAAGGGGGCAATGGCGTTCTTGTAATGCCTTAAATTGCTTATTCCAGACTGTTCGAAAACCCTGGAACTTATCATCAGTTGCGTAACTAAGGATGGGTTGGTACATTGCACCAGAGGATTTTTTATTTTATTGGTTTTGTAATAGAGACTTGAAAATGCATTTTCAACAGAAAAATTAATCTATTTGGCACTGACAGGACAATTCATTAGCAAACTACACCAGCAAAAGGCCATCAAAAAAGTATAGTTGGCACAGAAGATTAGGTCCTGTAGGCGGGAGGCATTAAGGAGCCAAAGAGTAATTACTTGTTCATAGAAAAAAAATGCTCGCTTTAGTGGTAAATCCAAAAATGTAGTGCTTCATGCCAGAAAATACTTTTCTATCCTTGACTATTCACCAATTTCATTATGAGCTGGAAAAAAAAATAGAAAATGGAATTTCTTACTAGACATTTTCTTAAAACTTAGACTCTTCTCACAACACTAGTTTTAAGATAATTTAATCCTCAAAGATAGGTGTAAAAGAAGTAAATATATGGAATAGTACACTTTTTAGTTATGGTTCTAAAATTTCCGCTGCTTTGCGGCAGAAAGCACTGCTTTCAAATCATCTTCTCGCCCAAAATAGATATATTTACCACTTCGAACCTCAAAATTTTCGGCACATATTTTAATTATGCTTAAAATTTCCTACGTTCCGGACTCCTGGAAAACTTTCTTTGTTTTAACGTGAATTTAATTGAATTTGATCGATAATATTCATTTATTTTTTATTCTTCCACCCCCCCCCCCCTCCTTTCATCGCAAATCTTGGATCCGTCACTACAATTAATGCCATTTTTTGCTTTCTTGACTACTATATTATGTAGACTGACACCCCCCCCCCTCCGAAACGAAATCCTGGCTACGCTGCTGGCTCTCTCATTTCCGATTGATGCAAGCACTTTAAGTTTGAAGTCCAAGGCATGCTAAAACTTTTATTTTTGTGTTAAGTAGACCTTTAAAAAAGGATTTTCTTGCAGATCTTTTGAAAGACGGAATCGAAAGAGGAGAATATTCCCAAGCCAAGCTTGTTCAGAATAGATTATTGGAATGCCCAGTGCTGTCAACATTGACCAACCATTTACAAGTAGATGATCCTACTTGTAGTATTGTAACCAATCTCAGTGTTGTAACCAGTGCATTGTTCAAGGCTGCTGAGTTTCCTGTGTATGAGCGTACAGGTAGTTACATGTTGACAAATACTGATCCAAAACAGCAGCAAATGATAGACTCCTTAAGAGTATCAGCATCAGAAGCCAAAGAAATTGAAAAAAAGTCTCGCAGACAGGCTGAAAGTGAAACGTGGTTCCGTGCACGTAAGTTTCGACTTACTTCCAGCAAATTCAGTTTGGTGGTGAAAAGGGTCACTCCGTGGAGCAAAAAATCAGTTTCGTCTAACTTTGCAGATCGAAATTTGGATAGAAACCCAGCTGTAAAGTGGGGCAGGACGCATGAAGCAACTGCTGTTCGAATTTACAAAAAAAATTTGAAAAAAAGAGGAAGGGACGTTGTGGTTATGAACTGTGGGATTGTGATACCAGCTGAGTACTGGCTTGCCACGTCTCCTGATAGACGTGTATTTGACCCATGCGAAAGAGACCCACATGGCATTATTGAAGTCAAGTGCCCATATAGTCTTCGAGACAAAACTGATGAACAGTTTTTAGCTGAATACCAATACCTCACATGCTTGAGAAAAGACCACCACTATTATTATCAGATCCAAGGGCAACTTGGCATTACTGGACTATCATGGTGTGACTTTTTATTATGGACAAAAAATGTTATAATAATACAAAGGATACCTTTTGATAATGTTTTTTGGGAAAATGAAGTCAAAACTCTGACTGATTGCTATTTCCAACATTATCTGGAATACTTGTCTGAGCTTCTGTAATTTGAGGTCCTTTGATTAATGTGATAAACCTTTTCGACGTATCCAGAAACCACGAAAGAGAACCCCTCACAGGTACCAGTTACTGAAAAAATCGCGACGCTGATTGGTTGACGCTCAAGTTTCAGTAACGGTCCATGTTGCAGAAGCAACACTTCGGAAATGTCGAGTAATGTATTTTGAGTTCCTTTGATTTTTGTGATTCAGAGTTCCTTTGATTTATGTGATTATGAGTTCCTGCGAATAAAAGCATTCTTTTTTTAACCTATATATATATATATATATATAAAAACCTAACTAAAAACTGTCTTTCATCAAAAATTCTGCCACTAGTCAAATCCGTTTTCTTTAATTTGGCTGGGTACTTTATTTTCCATACAAATTGATAAATTATTCTTGTTATTTCCTTCAATGTTGTTTTATTCGGTAGAGAAACTGTTGCAGAATACCATATTATAGGGCATACAGCAATAATTACATACGGAGCCTTCTGGTGTATAGTTCGACTTCAGTTGTTTCCATAAGAAATTGCCTTTTTTACAATGCTTCTAATTTCATTCTAATTTAATTTCTACGTTTTCTTCCTACTGTTGTTGAAAACTGTTCCAAGTACTTTGGTTTCTTCTTTGGTTGGTACACCATGCACGACATCTCTATCCTCATCTCTGAGGCTTGAACTCTCAGATTTTGCTTTGTTTATTTCTACATTGAAAATCAAGAAGGAACACTTGTGCCTCTAAAGAGGAGACCCACCACAATGTTAAGCGATTTTCGGTCCTAGTGGTCGCAGGGAGACAGCAGTGATCGTATTTTGTAGCCCAAGCTCCAACTAAGAAAAGTGCAAAATTTCACCCCCTCCAGACTTTATTTTCATGGGTAAAAGTGGACCGGATGTTTCGACCCTCTGACAACATCCCCCCTTTAACGTTATCCGATTGGGGTGAAATTTAGTGGTGAAGCTTTCCTTGGGCCTGGGAGCTTATCCTCAAAATTTCTTCTCAACCCGATCACTCCTTCCCTGTTTTCCAAAAAACAAATACAACCACTTAAAGTTAGTTTTTTTTTCAAAAATTATTTGAAAAAAAACTACGTTTTCTAAAGAGTTAAAGAGGCTGAGTCACAAGTTCGAACCTTAAAACGTGCAGGGATTAGGAGGTGCAGTTGGGGGGCTGCCACCCCCCAAACCCCCGCTTCCGTATATGAAAGGGGTTGTGCTGTACTCAACGCCTCGCGCTTTACGCTAAAGTTTTTATTGTTTAAAAGAGTTGTGATAAAGACAAACTTTAGCGTAAAGAGCGAGGCGTTGAGGAGAGCACAGCCCCTTTCATATACGGAAGCGGGGGTTTGGGGGCGGCAGCCCCCCAGCTACACCTCCTAATCCCTGCACGTTTTACGGTTCCAACGGGTGACTCACCCTCTTTAAATATATAGAAAATGTAGTTTTTTTTTCGCATGATTTTACAATTAGATTGGTTTTTATTAGTTGCTTTTACAAAATATTATGTTTCTGTAAATAATATTAGATAATAAAAAAAAACTTAGAACTTTTCTTTTAGTATCATATATTTCAATTCCTTATTTACACTTCAATATACTTAAACATGGGATCGGCATATGCTTCAAATAAAAGTAGACTCAAAGGAAAAAAATAACTATTCTTCACTTGGTATCTCTTATTCACCTGAAGAGCTGATGATGGGGTTCATAAAGACTGTCATTATGGCACAAACAGTCCACATCTGATTCAGAACTGGGACAAGGTTAACTGGGATTGTTTCTCTTAAGATCCCATAGCACTTAATTCGCATTATGAGTCTCTCAACATGTATTCGGAGGCGGGCAATCTTCTGGGTTTCAATCACATTAGAAGCTACTAATTACCCAGCATTTTGAAGATACGGGGAACTATTTAGGCTTACGCAAGAAGGCAAGTCAGTCTGTATGTGGAAACCCTTCTCAGCCATTATACTATCACCATCACCATATGGCATCTTCAGGATTCCACATCTTTTGGCAAGTTCTACATCAGAGATGAACCCGTCGTACAACTCAGATACAAACGTCACAATGCCGTTTGGGGCTATGCCAATGAGACCTTTTTTAGTCTGCCGAGTTTTGTATGACAAATAAGACACAGTTTTATTTAGGAATGACAAAGGAACTTGACACTGAATTTCAGTTGCGTCGATCACGACACGAGTTGTGGGATATTCAGCTTTAAAGTCATCTGGCATATTTCTGTCGACATATTGTCTTGACGGCCAGAGAACAAGTCTTCCCAACTGTATATATAAGAAATTGATCCATCTCACATGCATTTTGCTAACGGTCCCCTGACTAATTGAAAAACGGAATGCCAGGTCTTGTTCGTATAATCCCACTTTTAGCCTGCAAAGGACAAGAAGCAACTGATCACGACCAGAGAGTTTTCTGTTGCGTCTCTTAGCTGAACCTTCGGGATCTCTCACATGAGCTTCAGTGAGTCTCACATTTTCACCAATTTCACCACAGTTGATGAACTCAAAAAAGACTCAAAGTCAGATGAACAGGTGAACCCAGTATAGAACTGCAGTAGTTTGTTATCCTTTTTCACGTTAGCATAAGTAAATGTACCATCTTTCAAAGCTTGATCAGAGGCAACGAGTTTGCTTTTTATGTCCATATTAATGTGCTGCAGTTTTTCCATCTCTTTATTTTTATATTGCAGTTCAATTTGCATGTACCTTGCCTTTGCGTCTAGTTCTCTCACTCTTGATAATAAACTGGCAGTCACATTATCGCTGGTACTGCTAACATTCCCTGAGCTAGTTATTTCACCAATTTTACAAGGTTCCTCGCCTTTACCACTTCCAAAAAGTTACTCGCTTCTTATAGTTTGCAGTAGCCCACTGGCAGACACATCTTCAACTTGAGTAATCTCAGAACTGAGTTTGTCCTGGCCTTTGTGATGTTTCTCACTAACTTGTCTTTCTTTAGGAGCCTTTCGTCTAAACAATGATTCATTTGTCCAAGAAAAAATACTTCGGATAGATCCTGGTTTGAGTTCTCTTCTTCCGGATACAAAACCAGCATAGAAGTCCTCATTGTTGAAATGTCTAGAACATACTCTAGTGTAGGCATCTGAGATTTGGAAAAAGGGACCTTCATCTCTTCGTATCTTCACAAGCCACTCCTTTCTAAGCTCCTTTATCACTTGGAAGCTTGTGAAAGGAAACCTGAAATATAATTCCACTATTAGAATGATATTTGTAACAAGGGCTGATGAGCGGTCAGATTTTCCACAATCCTCCGGGCTTATCACTTCCCAAAATCTCTCAAGTGGCCTTTGTATCCCAAATCAGTTAATTAAAAATAGAACTGCAAGCTTGAATCCTCTCCTGGGGGAGGAAAACTTATTTCTGACCTGGAACGTATTCCGCATTGAAGGGTAGGAAGTGATAGCCCCTAAGGATTGTGAAAACTCTGACTAGATCATTGACTCTTGATTGTAGTAGTGTCCGTGCTCTGCTCACCGACCATGCAAGTCCAGTGACAACCAAAAGGGTTAAGGGTAAAAAGTTTGGATACCTCTGGGTTTTTCAGAAATATAATTTTTTTCAGTCCGTCGAATGGAGATTTTGGTGACAGAGATTTGAAGGGGACTGTCTGGTGAGTCTACAAGGGTAGAATTCGGAGGGATTTCGAACTACCGTAAATGGGTGAATGCAGTGGCTTAACTAGGTGGACAAGACGGGGCAAATGTCCCCCTAAGCAATTTTGTTAGAACATTGCTCATGAGGATTTTTTTTGTTTTTTGTAATAAAGAGACTTTTAAGCTTTGTGGCACTGACAGGACAATTTATTAGCAATCTTCGCCATCCAGTGGTCGTCAAAATAGTATGATCGGCACAAAAGAATATAATCTCAATAAAGCACAGGAGGTTTTGTGTGTAGATGAGAAAGGCTTCATAAAATAAGAAAATTACAGCACAGACAATTTAAAAAAATTTGGAAGAGTTACAAAAACTTCCCTTCGGTTTTCTTTTTTGATTTAGATACTAAAAACGTAATTTTTCAAAACCAATTCACATCTTTGGCCAAAGTATACGAAGAACTTAAAGGAACTTTTTTAGAAAAAATGGAGCAATTTTTAGAGCAATTTCTTAGAGCAATTCACAGATCAAGATGGATCTTAATTTGCTCTGAAGTGTAAATTTAGGTAAATAATGTAAAGAATAAAAAGATACTTTCAAATTCTCCTCTTTTGATTTATAAGTAATATTTTAAGATAAAGGTAACACAACTTCATCAGAACCCATCAGCATTCAATTAGATAGATGAGTGAATCAAACACTCAATTGTGGTACTCTTTTATCTTACAATGTCAACTGGGTAATTTAGAATAAGTTGTAACTCCCTCACATCAATCAAATAATCCCCCTCCCACAACAAAACCAAAATAGGGTACAAGCACCAAAAATGATAAATATGGCTGCAACTGGCACTATTCCTTTTTAAAATGAAAAGAGGTTGGTTGAAATGCTTAACCCTGATTCTTTTCAATTCTATTTCATAGAGGAGAACAAATTTGCTTACTATGAAAGGAAGGTAGATTTCAAATGTTTCTAGCTAAGATACACAGTTGTTTAGTAGAAGAGCATGTATTGAAACACCATTAAATTGCACAGAGTGAAATGATAAAAAGGATAAAGCTTCAAAGTGAAGTTACTATCAAATTTAAATAGAGATGTGAAGCAAAACAAAAAGCTCTGAATCCTTCCATTCTGAAAATCAAAAAGTTAATTCATAATCTGGGGTACTGTTTGAGGGGGGGCGGCCCCCCCCCAATAATGTGGAGAAACAAAAATTGTATATCCCATGCCCCTTGACTATCTGGATATAGACCCCTCTTGTCCCCCCACCCCCATAAAAATACAGAAGTTCATAATTGCTGGGAAATGTAAACATTAATTGATTTATGATACACGACATGTAATTTGTATTATCATTGTTAATGCTTGGCATTATAGAGAGGAGGCTAATCTACCATTGTTCCTTAAGGCTAAAGCTTCCATTCCTTTTCAGGAATATTCAAGGGGAGAATTTATCTTTCAGTTTTCTTAAGAGGTTTTACAGTGCTAACTGACAGAAATGTAAGTAAATCGTTGACACTTTTTGCTATCTTGAAAAGGGGTTAGGTTAGGAAAATGAAACTTTCAGTTATGAATCCAGGTACAAAGCCACACTTTGGGACGGTACTACCAAGCTTCCACATTAACCATCTCATGATTTCTAAGTCTTAGAAACTTCCCTGCTTGACAGGTCTATGGTCTATACCATTTGAGATTTCAACAAAACAACATTTTACCTCATGGACAGGTAGACTAAAGATGTCATATGAAGGTATTTTGAAGTTCCTGCCTCCACTCCTTCCCCCTCTAGAGAGCAGTGACCTTTGATAACCTGTCAAAATCTTTGTGATCTGACACTGAAACCTTGCAAAATAGATCTTCTGCTTTAATTAAGTACATGAAAACTATTTTCACCTTCACAACTTAGCTCAAACCAAATTCACGAGGTTTCAAAGAA
The DNA here is from genome assembly GCF_049724085.1 of Artemia sp. Qi Xiang Cuo. Taxonomy (NCBI): domain Eukaryota; kingdom Metazoa; phylum Arthropoda; class Branchiopoda; order Anostraca; family Artemiidae; genus Artemia; species Artemia sp. Qi Xiang Cuo. The sequence goes on along the minus strand of NC_142806.1, from coordinate 54,965,455 downwards.
CTCCAAATATATCTGCTAAATTTAGAAAAAACCCATTGATAGGGCTTATAATGCTGCTCAAATAACAAGAATTGCATTTTAATAACTAAAATCACAGAAAAACAAATTGATAACTGAAAATTAAGGTAAAATGCTGTTTTGTCAAAATTTCAATAGGTATAACCTGCCAAGTAGGCAAATTTCTAAGACTTGGAAATCAGAAGAGGGTTAACATGGAAGCTTAGTAATACCTTCTTAGATTGTGTTTTTGGTCCTGGATTCATTACTGAAGGTTTCATTTACCTAACCCCTTTCCAAGACAGCAACAAGCAGTTAAACTAGAATTTTGCTATTAATTTTTCTTTCGGATAAAAACCAGTGGTGTTGTTTGAGGATGGCAGGGGAAAAAAGAAAACACTAAGACCATAACATCCTTCCTTTATAAAGTACAATACACTTTAATGATTAGCCTATATTACCATAGTTTTTTCCAATAAATTGGACAAAATAAAATATAATATAGCCCATGAATATGGAATTTTTGCCCATCCCCCCCAATAAATTGCTGGAATAAAATTCTACTTTAGCTACTTATGGCTCTCTTTGACATGAGTTAGGTTTGGAAAATGAAATTTTGAAGGATGGATCTACAGGATGAAGTAAGACCCAGGATAGTCTTTTGGAGTACCTACCTTTACTCCTTCTTTCTCTAGAGGGTCATGAAATTGGCCTACATGACAGGTCTATGATTATTGAACTTTAGACAAGTCAACATTTTACCTTAATTTTTAGTGATCAGTTTCTTTTTATCTGTCTTTACGTCTGAAAATGCAATTTTTTTTATTTGAGTAGAATTTTAAGCCATGGGTTTTTTTTTCAAAATTTAGGAAGTTTATTTACATAACTTTAAGACCTTATAACTTGGGATTGAGCAAAGTTGTGAAGCCAAAAAAATCTTTGTTGTACTTCATTTAGGCAGAAGATCTATTTTGCAAGGTTTCACTTTACACACAGATTTTTAAAGGTCATCAAAGGTCAGGACCCTCTAGAGGGAGGAGTGGAGGTAGGTACTTCATAATAACTTCCCAGGACACATTTAAGCCTGTAGACCCATCCCTGAGTTTCTTTTTAACCTAACCCCTATCCAAGATAGCCAAAAGTAGCTCAAGTATAATTTTATCAAAAAGACAGACGGATCTACAGGCTAAGGTATATCCTGGGATGGTATTTTGAATTATCTACTACCACTCCTTCTCCTACTAAAGGGTCCTGAAATTTGCCTACATAACAGGTAGAACCTATTGAAGTTTGATTAAACAAGTCTTTACCTTAATTTTCAGTTATTGGTTTCTTTTCCTCTGGCTTTAGTTCTGAAAATACAATTCCTGTTATTTGAGTAGAATTTTAAGCCATATCAGTGTTTTTTTTAATATAGTAAATGTATTTGTGTATCTTTAAAACCTTAATACTTGGGATTGAGCAAAGTTGTGAAGCTGAAAATTTTTTTGTTGCAATTCATTAAAGCAGAAGATCTATTTTTCAAGGTTTCACTCAAAATCAAAGGTCAGGGCCCTCTATAGGGAGGAGTGGAGGTAGGAACTTCAGAACACCTTCCCAGGACATACTTTAACCTGTAGACCCATCCCTGAAAGTTTCATTTTCCTAACCTAACCCCTTTCCAAGATAGCCAAAAGTAGCTTCAGTAGAATTTTATCAAATGCTGGAGCTATGTCCCTGATGGGAACAAGGTTAAAAAAAGAAATTTATCAATTAGTCCCCCTTTGTTACTGTTTTTAAATGTAAGAAAAAGTGCTATTACAACAAAATCCTGAAACATGTCAATACAACTGGAACTTTTAGATTCCTGAATTTATACTTTCTCAGCATGATAGTTGTCACCCTGACAATACCCCTCACAGTCTGATTGGGTAAATTTTTGACAATTCATATCATTGATTTACATATAAAGTAAACATACTAGATGATGCCTTTTTTATGCTCTTTCCAAATAGAACAATAATTTTTTTTCAGAAATGAATTTTACCCCCACCTCTATATATACTAATTCAGGGTATATATTTGCACATTAGGGCAGTGGGGGTAAAGTTTATTCTGATACAAATGAGAGGTACGTTTAAAATCTACCCCCCCTTCCTCTAATGTGCAAATATATACCCTGAATTGGTATATATAGCCTAGGGATGAGGGTAAGATTCATTTTGACAAAAATGATCATTATATTTGTTAAGAGCATAAAAAGGGCATCAAGTAGTATGTTTACTTTATCTGTAAGTCAATAATATGAACTGCTGAAAATTTACCTCTGATTATCCTTCAGATATATAATGGGTCTGCCTACAAAAAGAAAACAATAATACCATAACAGTCTTTCTTTATAAAGTGTAATAAACTATATTAATTATATTACCATAGTTTTCTTCATATTTATCTACGCCTTAAATAATATTTATTCAACAATTCCTTTCAAGTTCTTATATAGCCAAGGACCATATTTGGAACCACTAGGAGAGGGTGAATTACCTGCACAGCATAGGCCTAAACAAGCTTATCAGGCAATACCACAAAGATAGCCTTTTTAACTCCTAGTATTACCAACCCAAGGTTAAACACATTTAAAAAAATATTTATTCAATAACTTGTTTGAAATCCCTAATAGCCTACAGCGATTTTTATTGGTACCTCAAACCTGTCTTAGCAAAGGAACAATAAAATGGCCTATATAGTTCAGGACCATATCTGAACCCTTAGGAGGGAGGTATATTGTCTGCATAGGCTAGCATAAGCCTAAATAAACTTATCAGGCAATACCATGTAGAGAGCCCTTTTAACCACTAGTATTACCAACCCAAGGTAAAATTACAGTCTAGGCTACTTTTTATAGTTCATTTGACTTATTTACAAGTCAATCAGGCTTTTTTATAAACTATAACTCACCAAATACTTCACCAGGCTTTGGAGCTGAAAATGCTATGTTAGGGCTAAAGGCTAAAAGAAGCTGTTTTTACTCACTCAGTCAGGTAGTTTTAGGTCTTGGGATTTTTTCCAAGATTCTTTGCACAAGGGAACACAACAGCATGGTCCTTCCATTGATGAGACTCAAAAAAGACCACAAAAAGTAGACATTAGTTGTTATTTTCTTCTTTATTCCTATTAGAGATGAACGATTTTTACCAACAACATGGCTGCCACGAGTAGTTCTTTTTCTCTCCGAGGGTGGCGCTTCAAAAACGAATAAGGTCTATTGCAGTAACTGCAATAACTTATTTGATATTGTGATTATTGTGTCCAAATGAACTTCGTTTATGCAGTAATAATTATTTGCGCAAGTAATAGTACGGGAGCCAGTAGACAAAAAGATGCTTATTTTCAGGTCGTCATGACACATCTGTTTCACCCAATTTGAAAGCAGTTTCTAGTCATATCGAACACGCTGATTACGATTATACCCGGGAATAGATAGCTCAGAGGGGTGCTTGACCCTTAGAAATGACCTGAAAGATTAGGAAAAAATTATCTCGAGAGTTTTGTTTACAGTTTTTTTCAAGTTTGTAACGCTATCTGTTTAAGGCTTATGCGACGCGTGCAATTTAAAGAAGAAAGAGAAATAATGGTCAACAAATAAAGCTTTAAAGCTTAATTTAACGCCTTGAATGTCAACCTCAGCAACAGCAACCTTATAAGAAAATCGAAATATATTTTCTTGTGATTATTATCTCCTCTAATCAGCAGTTGTACTAAACCAATTTTGCTCAAGTCATCTCAGGGCTATACTGTGGTGTCTATCCTCCCCAAAGTATAGTGCAGACGGTTCGATATCATCTATTTTCCCTTCTTATTTTGGTTTTATTTTTATGTTTAAAGCTTTTTCCAATAGGCAATGATTAGAAGTCCTCCAAAAAAAAGTCCCCCCAGATCCCAAATCAAATTCCAGTGAAAGTGTCATAGTGAAAGATACCCATCCTGGCTGGTCAAGCACCCTACCTCAAAGTTCTAATGATAGCTCCAATTCGGAGAATAGGACAATGATAAGTGTAGGGGCCAATGTAACCATAAATGATGATAATGGGTTTCAAGAGGTCCTCTCTAGAAGTTCTAAAAAAAGGAAAAAAATCTCCCCAATTAAAAGCATTTCCCCTCTCCCTGCCCAAGATCCTCCTTCCAAAAACCTAGGAATCTACCTTAAAATTACTCCCACTACCCCCTTTGAAATAAAAATGATCACTACAATAAGAGTTGCAATTTTTAAATTGCTAAAATCAATGTTCTCTCTTAACATTAACCGTGATGGATCTCTGCTAATAGCTGTAGAAGATCAGAAATCAGCAGATACAATAATTAACCTTAAATCCCTTCTGAATATCCCAATTATTGCATCTAATTGGAACACAAAACAATCACCAACAAAAATAGTAGTTTATAATGTTCCCCCCTGAAGCCAACACAGCTACGCACGCTCCTCCTCCATTCCAACCTATTCAAAGCCTTCTTCTTTACACCCTCCCAGGAAGTTCCCATTTCCTTTCAATCTTTCCTTAAGAAAACTTCCTTTTTCAGACGAGGACAACCTGCTTTCCTTTTAGCCCTAGGCGGTTTGCTGATAAGAACAATCTTTGACAATCTGTCATAATTCATCCGCAGAACATGCCCTAGCCATCTCAAACTTTCTTTCATTATTGTCCTAGAAAGCCCGATTGAACCACATTTTTCGTACAGTCTACTGTTTTAAATACGGTCAGTCAGCTGGGTACCCAGAGCAATCCGTAGGCAATTTCTCTGGAAAACATCTAGTAAATCTTCGTCCACTTTTCGGAGTGTTCATGCTTCAGTGCCATATTTAACCACTGTCATCACTGTAGCTTTCAATATACTAATCTTGGCTATCAGACTTACCTTTCTATTCTTCCAAACTTTTTTAACAGTGAAAAAATACCCTGAGCCTTGGGCTATTCTACTTTAATAATTTTTTTTTCCGTATTTAAATACAAATTATCTTTTTCAATATTCCTAAATGCTTTTGTCTCTGAAAAACGGTTTTCGAGAGCATTCAATGTTTTTCTGAACTGAATTTTGCACAGTTAGCTTATAAGTTCTTGATTTAGAAGAAGACGCATAGGAACACTGTACTGGAGGCCAGCTATATCTGTAGAGCAGGTATATATAAAAACAACAAAAGTTAGAGTGGCAAAGACAAAATTTTTCATTAGTCGTCATTGTTAGCAGGGGCGTCGTTTGGGGGTAGTAGTTGCCCTCCAATAATGTGGAGAAAAAAATATTATACATCCCTTGCCCTTTGACTATCCAGATATGGACCCTACTTGCCCCCCCCCCCCCCCCAATAAAATGCTGGAGATTCGCCTCTGATTGTTAGTATTCATTCTTTTAAAGTAAGGTAAGCATTTTAATGTTTTTTAACTGGACTGAGTACTAAGTGCACTAAAATTAAAGTGCAAAGTATAATACCCGTGTCATAAAAAGTCCAATGAACTAAAAATAAGTGGAGAGGCCGTTTTTGAGAAGCTATTAAAATCTTAGTCTATGCTTCAAGCTTTCACTTCTTGCCAGGCAAATAATAATATCGGGTCGAAATAGAGACTCATGTGAGGATGAGACAGACGATAAGCACAAAAATGGATATTTTCATAACATTTGATGGCAAGTAGACTTGTAAATGTCTGCTTGCCAGTCTTTTTAATACTGGTTGTGACTCTTTTCATAACAATTTTTTACTGTCCTAAGGCTGAAAGGTTAATTAAGAAATTTTAAACTTATTCCTTCAACATTTAAAACAAGGTTTGAGAAGAAAAATAACTTTTAATTCAGATAAGAATAATTTGTGGGTCGTTTGGATGCAGTATGCAACAGGATCACTTAAGAATACTTAGAGTAAAGCGTAGATGTGCAAACTGTAAGGAGATTCTGGGTAAATCTGGTCCAAATCTTGGTTCCTAATTGTCAAGTTCTGATGTGTCAGTGCATGTAGGCCTGTTGAAGAGATTTTTGGATATGCACTTCCCTGTTGCAAGACTAGTTTGCCTTGTTTTGAAACAGGAATATTAAAATATTTTTGACAATTGGTGATTGAAAAAAAAGTACAACTGTTCACATGTATTTACTTCTCTCTATATGTCTTGAACAAAATAAAAGAAATTGTTGCTAAACTTTGTCCTACTTTTATCTTGCTCTGTTGAGGTTGTCTCTTTTTTATTTGTTTTTGTTTACTTATTTCCTCAGCTAGTCAGTGATGAAACGAAGATTCGTATCCCACAAAAAGAACAAGTTTCGCCAAGGACCGTGTTTAAAGAAAATGTTTGTCTACGATTTATTTCTTCGTCAGATAGATTCAGGTTTCAGAAAATGTTACATTTTCCATCATGTTCATCCATCACTGGCTTGCGATTTTTTTTTTAAGCACAACTAGATCCAGAAGAAAAAAGAAGAAAAAAAACGTGTTTCACACACCCTTGATGGTAATCAGTCATAGACGAGAGGGTGTCAAACCTATAAGTCAACCATAGGACTTCATCAATTTGGATTCTGATACCATGAAAGAACAGTCCCCTAGAAAAATTACTCCGGGCAGATATTTCTTTAAGAAAAAGCCAAGTAAACTGTCTCAGAGGCAAATTGATGATCAAATAATGGACTACGTAATTGATGAAATGCGGCCTCTTGTAACTGTGGAGAATTTTTTTTTTCAAAAACCTTGTGCAAAGCTTGATTGCTTATTCATGAATTATGTTTCAAGGCATCCTGTCTAATCGCATAGACCAGTAGCTCCTAGAGATGTCGACAAATATGAAGAAAAAATTTGCTAACTTGGATTATGTTTACACTACAGCAGATATATGGACTGCAAATCATAAGAGCTACATTGGCGTTACTGCACACTGGCAAAACTATGACCTTAGTCGAGGGTCAGGTGCGATCACTTGTCAAAGATTCAAAGCACGCAAGATTATTCTTCTTGTACCAATTATCTTAACCAGATTCACCAAACATGTGTTCTCCTGTACACAAACATTGCGAAAACTTTGGCAGACAATGGAAGTAATTTCGTGAAAGCTTTCAGGGAATTTGCATATCCTTTCATTCCCACTGACACTATGCCTTACAGAAATGATGATAATGGAGATCCTGAAAGCAAAAATAACACCTTCGCAATCACTTCAGTTGGAAATTTGATGGATTTGCAGACCGAAAAATGGGATGAAACAGAAGAATTTGGAAGTCAATACTACTTATTGTCACACTTGCATTGTGCAAGCCACACCCTGCATCTTGTTGCTAGTAAGGATTGATACACAAAATATACACAAAAATATACTACCAAAGTTGAAAGCGATTGAGCTTGAGTTTCTCAAGGAGTATGCAAAGGTAACAGAGCCTGACACCAGGGTACTTGTCATGTTACAGGGGGACAAGAACTGTCTTCTGGGAACGCTGTTGCCAAGGTTGATTGCACTAAGAAAGAAAATGATGGAGATGAAACAAAAACGCTCCATCAATTACGCAGAAGCTTGCGAGGAAGGGACCTTGGATGGTTTAGAGAACCGGTTTGAACACGTTTTTACAATGCAGCTAAGTTAGCCTAGTTTTAAGGAGCTAGCAAAAGCTAGTGGAAGCCCCCCTGATTTCAAGGAAAGATGGATACCGGGAGATATCTGTGACCAATGTGATTTGTGACGAAATGAAACGTATTTTGCTAGCCAAAGCTGATGATCAGTTGACTGATTATAATACCGAGCACAGTAAAGTGAGGTTGATCAATTCTGATGACTTTTTTACTTTCGACAGTGATGATGTTGGTACGAGGACAGATTCTTTTTGTTGCTGTAACATGAAAATTCAGTTATTGAGTTTCATGGACGATAAAAACCGTCCGATTGAGTCCTTGAAAAATATCCAGACGTTGCAAGAGTTTTCCAAAAGTTCAACACTGCTATACCATCGTCTGTTCCAGTAGAACATCTTTTTTTTCTGTTTGGGGTTCGGTTTTCACTGCAAAGCAGTCAGCTAGGAAATAAGATCTTTAACAAACTTTTGTTGTTAAAAGCAAAATCCCAACTTTGATAATGAATTTTTTAAGAATTAATTTCAGATCATTTTTAAATAATGCCGAGAATCTGGCTCTTCCTTCATGGAAAATTTCATTTGAGAAAAAGCTGTTATGTAGCTAGAGCAACTTGTATTTTAAATACCTATTTTTTAATTAAATATAAATTGCTTTCCTCGCAATGCATTTCCAATTACTCATTAATTACTTTATGGTATGAGTAATTTGTATTTGTCATTAACTATATTATAAACGTATTTCTCACAACACTGCTCTTTACTATAGGCAACGCTAAAGTACTGCATGTAGTAAATATCTCCCATAACCCTGAAGCATCTGTGCCCTGAAGCCTTTAACCTTGTGTGAAAAGTTACCCAAGATGGTATTGTAAAAAGAAAACAGTTTTTTCCCACGTATTTCCCTTTTGTTTTGTCATCAATCGTAAAAGAAAAGTAACGACGTTTGAAACCCCCTCTCTATTCGAGATTTCTGCAGTACGTGCAAACACTTCATAACTGCATGTGCATTTCTTATTCATTAAAACTTGAACTAAAGAATTTTTAATAGGCTGCAGTTCAACAATGGGAAATTTTATTTGATAATTTTTACGAGGATTAATAAATTGCCAGAGAAGCAATAATTGTTGGAGGGTCAATACTTTTGTGGGTTATCACTAGCCAATTTAAACAATCAGATTTTCTTTTGATTGTCCTTGGTACTTTGCGGAAAGGTTTTTAAAGTGAAGTGCGAGTTAATCTTTTAGTCAAATCGACTATCTCTGTTTCTATAGGTTTGGTAATTCCCTTCAAAAGAGGTTCCTTCAAGTACGAACCGCATTACATGCAACTTGGAATAAATTTTATGAACAGGATATTATGTTAATCATCATGTAACCGGTCTTCTTTGGTATTATATATTTATAGTAGCAGGAGTCTGAGCTTCGCCATGGCGAACCCCGTATTAGTTTCAGAGAGGAGTCTCAACCCTCCCTCGTAAAGAGCGAGAGTTGAGGGAGGGCCAGCCCCCCTCAAATACAAAATAATTTCTATTCGCTTTAAGTTTCACTGTTGCTCCTTACTTACAGTTGAAAACTTTTATTTAATAATTAAAAAGGACAGCGGGACTTAAATTTGCCTTTCTAATGGGCCTTCTTCCGATGTTCTAGGAAAATTGGCTCGATATGATCACCAGGGAAAAAACAAAAAAATAAACACGCTTCGGAGGTCATTCTTGTTGGAAATTAAATAAAAAAAAACATTTTTTTTCCTACTGAAAGTAAGGAGCGACATTAAAACTTAAAACGAACCGAAATTATTCTGTAAATAAAAGGGGCTGTCCCCTGCTCATCCCCCCCGCTCTTAGCGCAAAAGATTTTTTTATTGTTTTAAACAATAAAGTTGTGAGAGTCAAACTTTAGCGTAAAGAGCGAGGCGGTGAGGAGGGGACAGCCCCTTTCATATACGGAATAATTTCTGTTTTTTTAAGTTTTAACGTTGCTCCTTACTTTCAATTAAAAAAACGTTGCTTTTTTATTTAATTTCTAAACGTTTTTGAATTAATGCAGCTTTGATTTTGGCTCACCGTACATGAATAATTAAAACAAAATTTCTATATTAATTTTACTTTTTTTGGCTAAATGGCTTTCTCGAAATTTTTCTCTGACGTAACTTACGAAATAACTTGCGTAACGAACTTCTATATTCGTATTTTTTATTACGGTATATTAGGGAGTTCGTCCCCTAGCCAGTACATCGCTCTTTACGCTAAAGTTCAAATTTTGTTCCAATTCTTTAAGACTAAACTAAATCAACTAAACTTGATGAACCTTATATATTTGAAATCAGCATAAAAATTTGATCCTTTTGATGTATCTATTGATATAAAAATTCCGTTTTTTAGAGTTTCGGTTACTATTGAACCGGGTCGCTCCTTACTTACAGTTAGTTACCACTAACTGTTTGACAATTAAAAATTTCTTAGCTAGAGGCTCGAAACTTCTACAACAGAGTTCTCTGATATACAAAATTTGATCATTTAATTTTCATCAAAAATACTTTCTCCCTTTTTTTGGGGGGGAGGGTCCCTTTTTTTAAAAAGGGAAAAGTATCTCAGGCTCGTGACTTCTATTGGGCAGCTTAAAACTTAATAGCTTCTCATATTTAGAATCACCAAAAGAAGTTAACACTGTAATTTTATGTGTTGTTATAAAAACATTATTTTTAGAGTGTCAGTTACTATTACCCCGAGTTACTCCTAGCTTACAGTTCGTTACCATGGACTGTTTAAGGCATACAAATTAAAGGTAAAAAACAACATTTCCATTTAAACATCGACAAAAATAAATTTCCTGGTAACACTTGGCACCTTGCTCCTGACAAAAATCATGATACACCCTCCTCCACATCTCCCCAAATTTTATTCCGGTAACCATTTGAATATAATCTTCTATGCTACAAAAAAAAAACAATTTTCAGCCATAAGAGGGAGCTATGAACCTGCAGCACCCATACTGAGGGGTTAGTCCCAATTAAGCTAGATCAGAGATTAATTAATAATTAGAGATAATTAAGAAAGCTTTAACATAAATGACTAGAGATTAATTAATTAGCGATTAATTAATGAAGCTTTAATATAAATGTCTGCATTAACTTTTTATTTTGTTTGGACCAAGCGATCATTAAAGGTTAATTAATGAAGCTTTAATATGAATGTCTATGTCAACTGTTTATTTTCTTCGGATTACTTGACCCTTTAGTACCGAGTTCGCCACCGCACAGCATTACTGTCTCTGAATGTGGGATAATTTAATTTTTCCATAATCTTGAATTGGTAGGCCATCTCAGAATTTTGAGTTTTGCGCCACTCAAGTTTGCACCACTAACGAAAACACCACTTTACTACTATTACTAACCACTGACTGCATCACCAAGCCGCCTGAGGCTTGGCTCAAGGCTGCTCACGCTCCTCTTCTATCTTCATTTCTTCAAAGCCTCTGTCTTTAAACCTTCCATTCAAATTCCCATTTTCCTGAAATCTTTCCTCACATTCTCCCACCCTATTCGGGGTAACCTGCTTTTTGATTGGCCTTAGATGGTTGCGTGAAAAGGACGATATTGAGCCATCTATCATCTTTCGTTTGCAGAACCTGTCTTAGCCATCTCAACCTTTCTCCCATTATTGCCCTAGAAAGCGGGATAGACCCAAAATTTTCGTACACCTTACTGTTTGAAATACATTCAGTCAGTAGGGTATCAAAAACAATCCGTAGGCAATTTCTCTGGAAAACTTCAAGCAAATCTGCCTCCGTTTTTAGAGACCCACGCTTCAGAACAATACTTGGCCACTGTCATCATTATAGCTTCCAATATTCCAATCTTGGTGTGTAGATTTATCATCCCTCCTTTCAAATCTTTTTTAACTGTAAAAAAAACAACCCTGGACCTTGTCTAATCTACTTTTAGCATCTTCACTGCACCCATTGTCTGTACTAATAATACCACCTAGGTAAGTGAAGCTCTCCACTTGATCAATCTTATTGTTACCCAACATCACCTCTTCACTTATTCCTAGTCTTAGCGACTTAATCATCTTGACATTAAATTTCAAACCCATACTTGCATCCTGAACTCCCAAAACCTCTTAAAATTCATTGATTTTGCTAACATTTTCACCTAGGATGCTTAAATCATCAATACTATCTAAGTCCAGGAGAGTTTAAAGTCCCCAATTGTTTCCGTGTTTTCCCATTGCCTTTGCTGTGCTCCTTGGGACTAACTCCATCAACATGAACCATATAAATGGGGATAGGACACATCGATACAACCGTGCTTTACTCCTGCTCGGGAAAAATAACAAAAAAAGACTGAAAAGATAAAAAAAATCAATACGTATCTGTGATCAATACGTATCTGTGATTTTGTGGGTAGACTTGAAAACTCTGCTGTAAGGTTCTCTGATATGCTAAACTTGATGGTGTTGTTTTCATTAAGAACAATTTCTGCTTTGTAGACGTTTTCCTCAATCATTTTTCCGAAAATGGAGCAAATTTTCTCAGGCTCGTAACTTTCGGTTGGTAAATTTAAACCGAATAGTTTGTTATTTATTTAGAGTTTTTATTTGAAATTCGATACTTTTGATATGAATACTGTTATCAAAATTCCATTTTTCCGGTTACTATTAGCCAGTGTCGCGCCTTACAGTCACCACGAGCTGTTTGATACAAGACAGAAGAACTATTGGAATCAGTCAGATTTCTTGCTGTTTTGTCCAATGAAAATATGAAACTGAATAAAAGGTGATATTTGGGCTTTAATATGGGCACAATTAGAAATATAAACTACCCAATAACAATACAACTTCAGCTAACAGAGCTAGAAAACTACAAAAGTAAAATAAAAAAGCAAAAAATATAGAGCTGAAATAAATGTTAACAATCTTCTTGTTCCTTTTTTTCGGCAAAGTTTGCAAGTTCTTATATTCAGTCAAATTTAAAACAATTATAAAAAAAAAACAGAAACAAAAATAACTTTTATAAAGACCTTCCATAGTTAGGGTTTTACCATAAATAACACCCGGCAATGTTCTTTTTTAGATACGTGCTTGAGTCATTGGTATTATCTTATTCTTAGACTTTATCGAACAATGGTAACAGCAGTCGTTTCCAAATTTCTTTGAGGTGGTTTGAAGCTGACATTTTACAATACTATCAAGCCCATTTTTGAATTGCAAAAAAATAATTTTAATCATTTTCAGAAGCATTTTGTTATTCACGCTTACTTACTGGTGTTTTACTTTTTGATTTATTTTGTTTTTTGCTTAGTTTTCCATATATTATTTTTGCTGACTATTTTGCTAGAATGAAGATTGTTCTGCATTGGTGTAGCAAACTATGGTGGCAAAAGACTTGAGTGGCAAATTATAGATTTTAATCTTAGTGATTAACGTCCAACTTTCAAGCAATTTTTCGTAGAACCCTTACCTCAACAAAAAATATTAATATTATGTTTTTGTTAGTAAAAAAAAAACAAAAAAAAACTTATCTTAGATATCTAGCAGTTGTCCTAATGAAGCAATATTTTACGTCATGCATATTTTTACGCATATTTAAAACTCACAAAAGGTATATAAAATGGTGGCCGGCGTTTATCCCCCCCCTGTGAAAAATAGGGCTTTCCAAATTTTAGAATTTTAATTGAGATTTGCTTCTTTATTTTCCGTAGGAGGAAGGAATTTTGGTACTTGTATATTATACGCCACTCACTCAAGTTTACGCTGTGTAAAACTCGAAAATAAACCGGTCTCTTTCAGCTTAGTGTAAGGAAAGACAAAGACAAGTGACAGAATAGATAGGAAATATATAATTTGGGCTATATATTTGCACATAAGGGGGGTGGGTGGGTAAAGTATTTGGTCAGTTTGAAGTTAGAAAACAATTCTTACTTCATAATATGCTGAATAATTGTACCTAACACATTTTGCATACAGACCCGCTACGCCCTCCCCCCTAATGTGCAAATATATAGCCCAAATTTGTTCGTCAAGTAACAAAGAAACTAACGAAGAAACCGGTTTGTTCTCGAGTTTTACACATCCTTAACATGATTGAGTGGCGTATAATACACAAGTACCGGAAATTTTCATGGAGATAGAGCCAGATTTCCCGGTATTGTTTAAAGACTATCAGAAATTAAATTAAAAAAACAAGTTTTTTCAACTGAAAGTATGGAGCAACATCAAAACTTAAAACGAAGAGAAATTGTTACGTATATGAAAGGAGTTGCCCCTTCTACAAGACCTTGCTCTTTACGCTGAAGTTTTAACTTTTTACCTTATTCTTTCAGAACGATAAAATAAAAGTTCAAAATAGGGATAAAATCCTTTTGAATAGACAGTGTATAAAAATTCACAAAAATACCATATATTTCGGTCACTGTATACGTGACCGAAATATCTGGTATTTTTGTGAATTTCTATACACTGTCTATTAAAAAGGATTTTATCCCTATTTTGAACTTTTATTTTATCGTCATGGAAAGGCAGTGTGGTCTTCGAAATGATCTATTTCTTGCAGAACAATTCCTGAAACACAATGGCCATTTAATTAGAATAATAAGCTTGTTTTAAAATTCAATAAAAAGAAACTTAAGCGTAAAGAGCAAGGTCTTGAGGATGAGGAGCCAACCCTTTACATATACGTAATAATTTTGGTTCGTTTTGAGGTTTGATGTTGCTCCTTATTTTCAGTAGAAAAAACTTGTTTTCCTTCCCCCTACGGAAAATAAAAAAACAAAACTCAAATAAAATTTTCCAATTTGGAAAGTCTTATTTTCCATGGGGGGGGGCGGGTATTTTCCAAGGGGGTTATTTCCCGGGGGAGTGTTTTCCTCGGGGGTACTTTCCACGAGGGCATCTTCCACGGGGGGGGCATCTTCCACGGGGGGGGGGGGGTATTGCCCGGGGTGGTAAAAGCCGGAGGGCATTTTCTAGGGTGGTGAAAGCCGGAGGTTATTTTCCAGGGGGGGGGGATAAACGCCTAGAACTATATAAAATAAAAAAATCAAGACACAAAGAACAAACAGAAAAAACTGTCATCCATTACCTAGAACATTCGAAAAATGTTTAGTAGAAAGGCAAGGCTTCCTCAGAAATTCAAATTTAGCCTGCCTTAATTGACTTAATGGCTTTCCAGTGAAATTACAGACCCACTTTTACTATTACAATAGTTACATAATAAGTATTTAGATTCAGGAAGTAAGCTCAGTAAGTAGTTGGCTTCAAACAATACTTTATGCTTATGAAGAACTCATTATCGGAACTGGTCATTGAGTAGCTTTATTGCTACTAATTCCAGCTGGAATCTTAACTAGGCTACTTTTCCAGTGCGGATCTGCAACTCCTACAATAAAAGGAATGGAAAAACATAAAACGCTATAATAAGATATCCTGAAGTAAAGATGCTCACAAAAAAAATCAAACTCACTAAGCATTATTCAAACGAAAATCCCTAATTTTTATATCCAGATTTTACGATTCAAATAATAAAAAATATTTCTTCTGCTAAAGAAAAGAAAAACTTATAGTTACAATTAATTAAACTTTAGGTTAAAGATGGGTCTAATGATCTCAAAATCTGCTTTCCTTGCTGATATTTTGAGTAAAAAAACGAGAAGCAAATTGAAAAAAAAGTTACCTGAGAAATTTTATCCCCCCCACCCCCTTCTTACATAATTGTATTTAAAAAAAATCTAGCACTAACTATGAAACTTATTTATTTATTTTTTATTTCAATTAAATTTTAGAACAGTTATTTATTTAAAGCAAAAGATTGATGAAAATAATTTTTTTTTTGAGAATAATAACAAAATCAACAATGCATGTCATAGTTTACCGATCAGCAGTCAGAACACGTGATTGTTAAGGCTGGCTCATGAATCCATGTTCTAATTTTACTTTTTTTTTCATATCTTGTTTTGGCTTTCACCCGTGGAAAAAACAGATATAGATATCAATACAGTAGAAAGTGCTGATCCGACAGATCAGAAGTCAGAACACGAGCTTTTTAAAGCTCACAAATCGTTGGAAAAAGTTTGAACTTGATTATATCATATACATAAATAATGACCGATCAACAAATCAGCAGTCTGAACACGGGATTTTAAACCTAAATCGTTGGAGGCAGTTGGAACTTGATCATATTATATATAGTAATAATAAACGATCAGCCGTCAGAATACATTATTTTTAAACCTCGTAAATCATTAAAAGCAGTTGGAACCTGAATATATAATAACATCACTCCTATATACCCTTGCCTATATACATATACCCTATATACACTTGCACTGATCCAGTCTTCGGTTTACAATCATAGCATTAATGGAGTTAGCCGTCTATGAAAATCACTATTCTGTAACTAGTTTTTTGTCATAAACTACAAACTAGCGGGGTTGTGAGATGACAGTTTAGATTAGACTTAAATTGAAAATGCTCTCTTATGCACTTTTTGGTGCCTATAATAATGGCTTGAATCATAAAAACATTTTTTGCACAGATCACATTTAAACGGTTTCTCACCTGAATGAACTCTTTGATGCCTGTTCAAACCACTCGAATTTACAATAGCTCTTTTCACATACATCACACTTATAAGGTTTCTCACCTGTATGCAGTCTTTGATGTATATTTAAAGAGTCCAATCGAGAAAAACTCTTCTGACACAAATCACATTTATAAGGTTTCTCACCTGTATGCAGTCTTTGATGTATATTTAAAGAGTACGATCGAGAAAAACTCTTCCGACATATATCACATTTAAATGGCTTCTCACCTGTATGAACTGTTTGATGCTTACTCAAAGCACTCGAATCACAAAAGCTCTTCTCACATACATCACATTTATAAGGTTTCTCACCTGTATGAAGTCTTTGGTATAAATTTAAAGAGTACGATTGAGAAAAACTCTTCTGACATATATCACATTTAAATGATTTTTTTCCTGTATGAATTCTTTGATGTCTTTCCAATGTTGAATGGAAGTGAAATCTTTTATTGCATATATTACATGCATAGTCTTTTCTGCATTTTTTCTTATTCAAGCCAATATTAGAATTTGCAGCTTCCATAGGTGTATTGGTATTACTCGGTGAAGTATTTGCAACTCCTACAATAAAAATAAAATAAAAGGGATGGAAAAAAAACCTAAAACGCTATAATAAGACGTTCTCAATCATATATCCCAAAGTAATCACAAAAAAAATCAGACAAATTATGAAACAGAATAATAGCAAAACAAGAGGCTTGAACAGATTCAAGTTTATTGCTAGAAGCATTATAAAAATAAAACTCTTTAATTTTATATTTACAGATTTTGCAATTCAAATAGTAAAAATATCCCTCTTTTAAGAAAAACAAAAGAAGAAAAACTTGTACTTGCAATTAATTACACTTTAGGTTAAAGGTAGGTCTAATATTCTAAGGGTTTATCTTTTGTTGCTGATATTTTGAGCAAAACAACAAGGGGGAAATAAAAAAAGTGACCAGAAAAATATTCCCCTCTTTGTTACATAATTGTATTTAAAAAAAAGCTAGTACCAACTCTGAATTCCTTTATTACTTAATTTTTGATATGTTTTGACACCGTAATTAATTTTTAGAACAGTTACTAAAGCAGATGTTATACGTAAGGTGTACACAAACTCCCTGGGATCCAAGAAGATTGATGAAAGTAATTTGTTTTTGAGAACAATAACAAAATCAGCAATGCTTGTCATAGTTAACTGATTAGCTGTCAGAACACGTGATTGCTAAGGTTTATGAATCGATATTCTAATTTTACGCTATTTTCACATCTTGTTTTGGCTTTCATCCGTGGAAAAAGCAGCTTCAGATATCACGACAGTAGAAAGCAGTTGGAACTTGATTATATTACATATGTACATAAAAATAACTGATCAGCCAATCAGCAGCGGGAACAAAGAAAAGGTGATCAGCAGTCAGAACACGTGATTTCTAAAGCTTGTAATTTATTGGAAGCAGTTGGAACTTGATTATATAATATATAGAAATAATAATTAATCAGCAGTCGGGAAAAATGATTTTGCAAAGCTCATAAATATTTGGATACAATTGGAATTCAATTATGTTACATATAGAATAAATTGTAAGATGATATTTCACATTCGACTTAAATGAAAATGCTATCTTACTTGAATTACATTTACATGGTTTCTCATTAGTACGCGCTCTTTGTTGCTGATTCTAACTACTTGATTGTGCAAAACGTGTTTTTCTAAATATATTTATACTATCTTTATATGTGAGAAATAATTGTGTATGTATGTATTTATGTTCTCGAAAACGGCTCCATATTTTTTCGGAATATATATATATATATATATATATATATATATATATATATATATATATATATATATATATATATATATATATATATATATATATATATATATAATATATATATATATATATATATATATATATATATATATATATATATATATATATATATATATATATATATATATATATATATATATATATATATATATATATATATATATATATATATATATATATATATATATATATATGTACATGTATATATATGTATAAAAGTATGTTTTCTTTTTCTTTCCTCTTTTCGCATTTTTGTATACTCTTTCATTGTCCATTTATTGTATACGACGGGTTTTCAATATATTATTATTATTATTATCCTCCACTTCGCACATTTTCATGTAACCTGTGGCATAGTTATTTGTGTCTCGCAATATTTCTTCCAAGAGATCCAATAGTTTGAAGGATGTTCAATACGTTCTTCAACAGCTTTATTGGGTCTAAAAAACATATTTGGCTATAAGAAGGTAGTTCAAAATCCCCTTCAGTGGTTTGTGATTGATGTGCCGTTTAATTGGTGATAAATTTGTCCAGCTACTTTGAAGCTGAAAACATTAGGACTATTGAAGGTTTGATCATGGCTTATGTTAAATGAAGCTAAAGAAATACTTTAGTTCAAGTTTCGGATTTGTTTGTGGAAATCCTTAGAGAGTAAGCGACATCCTATAAAAGGCCAAACTAATTCACTTGGAAATTGTGGAGGTGGCAATGCAATTCAAGCGAGTAAGCATCAACCTCAAAATGAATCACCTTTGTTGGCTATTCTTTCCACGGAAAAGTGGAGGACTCCAAAGTGAATAAATACACACCTATAGGGTCCCAATAAGTTTAAATTAGCATTTGCAGAGTTTACTGCATGTTCATTTCTTTGTTCTTCATTTTATTTTTTATTTGTTCTGATCCTCGTTGTGTGAAGTGTATTTTATGGTATTGGGGGGTTGTAGTTGTAGATGCCTTTATTCTCCCTTTATAGGGGAGATAAACTCTGGCCCTAAGGTAATTAAACTTTGGTAGCGTGCCTTAGGCTGTAACCGAACTAATGAGGCGCACCGACTGGGTATATTCGAGGGCTAAAGGTAGATCGTAGAGATGTTGTCTAAAACACAATACTTTTATTCAATTTACGAATAATAATTACAAATATAGATA
Organism: Artemia sp. Qi Xiang Cuo; assembly: GCF_049724085.1. NCBI lineage: Eukaryota > Metazoa > Arthropoda > Branchiopoda > Anostraca > Artemiidae > Artemia > Artemia sp. Qi Xiang Cuo. The sequence continues at coordinate 54,946,338 of NC_142806.1, read as the reverse complement.
TGCTACTGGGACTGGCTGCCCCAAGTAGACCACAAGTCTCAAAAACTACAATAATATATAATAAGATACAGACACTTACAATGATCCGACAAAGTTCCAAGGTATTTCTAATGAGAAAATAAACGGGCAGAGGTTCACCTGGCAAGTCAAAAGGTCTGCCTTCAGTCTCAAAAATCGGGGTATATATATGGAAAACTAACCACCTCCATCCGGTACCTTGACACATTTAGCCAGGGAAGTGGTTATTGAGCAAGTTCCCTCCGAGCCCAAACATTCCACGATTTGTATCTTTATCTTACAAAGTGGGATTTTGAATCTTTATTTTTGCGTCTTAATATATTTTTACTCGATTAATAAATCAAAAAATAACAAATCTCTATTCCATAGCTCCCCATTTAACGATGAATTGCACAATTCGCAATATTTTACTGTGAAAGAAACTCAATTTTGTTTAAAACTAATATTATACTATCTTTTGGTTATTATGTGCATGTACACACAGTGGGTTTCCTTAGGGTCATGTTTCTGACTTTTTTGTCGTAATCATCTGAATCTAATTCAACAACAGCATTGCCTTTATCGGCTTTCGTAATAATCCTGGAATGATCTTTTTGTAGTGCGTGTAAGACCAAATGTTCATTTTTACTAAAAATTTTTTAACTTGGATTATTAACAGAAGGCGAATCCAACAAAGTTTCAAAAAATTGTGCTCTAACCTCAGTAATCTCTCCAATATCTGCACGAGAGTCATGAAATGTCCCCTCTGTGTTCGCGATAGTTTTACTATAAGGTATTTTCGAAGGGGCTATCGAGAATTTCAATCCTTTCGACAGAACCTGATTTTGCTCTGTTGTAAGGGGCGTGGAGCTGAGATTTATCATAAACGGTGTAATTTCTCAGAAATTCTTTGTCTAGAAATCCTAAAATCATGCTGAAAAGAACTTTCAGCAATAGCCTTAATTTGATGAAAATCGGCATAAGAAAGCGTACATAATATTTCTCGCTCTAGCTTGAAAATATCCTGATTTAACCGGTAGCGCTTGCTTTTGCAGTCGCTAATAACATGATTTAAAATACCAAACCCTATACGTTCTGTAAATTGCCGTTCGTTACGTGTGTTTAAGTGAAGTGAAGGTCGTACTGACTTGGTTAAAATACGGTTCATTTAACAATTATGAAGAAAATAATGTTGATTAATCAAATTAGTTTTTTTTCTCACAAGAGATATGAATGTGGTAACAAAATTGGTAGAATGCTCCCCATAAGCATGACGAAGATAATTTCTTAAACCACATTGGCCTGACATCACATAAAGAAAGAAAAACGAGCCAAAATAGGGTTTTTCTAGGCCAAATGAAAATACTGAAAAAAACAAAGCGAATATTTCGAGAGGACAAACGCCTCTCTTCTTCAGCGCTAAACTAAATAATGTATCCAAGGAAAGTGCCAAAGAAAAAAACACCAAAAAAAAAAAAACGCGGAAAGTCAATGTGAAAAGAACCAAAAAACCAAAAACTTAAAAGATGAATAAAATTCAATAAAAGCCAAAAATTAAAACCAAATACCTAACAACCATAAAAGCGAGTTATTCGCCAATATTCGCGATTTGCACAAAATCCAAAAAAATATATAATGCCATCGACGGATACTAGTGAACAACTGACAAAGAAAAGGAAACAATTCATTCACTCAAAAACAAAACGAACCAGCAATTAAATAAGTTGGAGAACTATGTCATCTGATTTTGGATTTTAATTGATGCATTTCTTGCAGACATCCTTTAAGACCTAAGGGGTTGTTCATGTGTTTGATTAGATGACTGGGAAAGTGGTTCAAGGTTTATTTCAGGGATTACAAAAGTATCGGCTTCTCATTTGAGAAAACCGAAATGTGACTCGTTTATTCTTAAATCCTAAGAATCCCTGTTCAAAGCTAAACCTAAAAGCTGGTATATATAAATTTCAACAGCTTCTCTGTAGTGCTGGACAATACCTTTGTCATGCGAAATAAGGCTAGCTTGATTAAACAAAATAGTATGGTCTGGTTTTACAAAAATGTGCTCTTCAAGGGCAGAGTCAAAATTTTCTGTTTTTTCCGCTTTTTAAGTGTATTATTAATTGAACTAGAACGCTGAGTTAATCTATCCGTTAGTCGCTGATCAGTTCTTCCGATATACCAAAGATCACACGAACAAGGAATTCTGTAGATACCGGAGTTTTCACCTATCGGGATAGGGTTTATACCTTGATAAATTTGGGACCAGATAGTTTTTCTAAGTATATAATAAGTGTAAATGTTATTTTTCCTTAGAATTTTTGAAATGTGGTCTGAAACCCCTTTAATGTATGGGATACCAAGATAAACTGAATTTTCCCTTTGATTTGTGTTTTCTGTGGAACTATCTGATAATCTTTTAATGCGTTTTGCAATTACAGAATTTATCAAACTAATTGGATAACCATTCCCAAATAAATTATCTGTAACGTGGCTGAGCTCTAAATCCAAGAAGCGTGTTGAACAAACTTTCAATGCTCTATCAAATAGAGGAGTGACAACTCCTCTTTTCACAGCAGGAGAATGATTAGAGGAATAACTTAAGTAACGGTCATTATGTGTGGGTTTCCTATAGACACCAAACTCGAAACATGAATAATTTCGGTGCACCAGAACATCTAAGAAAGGGCGACGCCTCTCTATCTCTTATTCCTGAGTAAATTTGAGTTGTGGATCCAAGGAGTTGAGCAAGTGAAGAAAAGAACCCAGAGACTCGTCACCATGCTCCCACAAATAAAAAATATCATCTTTAAAACGAACATTCCAAAATTCAGGTTTACAAAAACTTTGCAAAATAGCCCTTTCTTCAAGGTTTTCCATAAAGATATCAGTCTGTATTGGAGAAAGGGGGGCACTCATGGAGAACCCATATTTCTGTCTATAAAGATGCCTCTATAATGGAAGTAAAAAGAAGTTCTGTTACAAAGGGCTGTAACCGAAAGAAGTGTCTGATTTGAAAGAGTAGATTTTTCTGATAAAATGGGTTAGAATTAAGTTTTTGCTCAAAATCAGTTCGGCCTTTTGAGGATCACAATTGGTATACATTAAATCTGCATCAAAACTGCCAATTCTTGTATTTGGTTTAACCGAAACTTGCTTTACCTTGGAAACAAAACCAACAGAATTTGAAATATAGGGTTTTGAATGAAAAACCAGATTTGTTAAATTAATTTGTCTCGGGTTAGTTTTTGTGGACTCATCAGATATTTCTAAAGAAAAATCTAAGGTCATATTTATTCTTTATTTATTCAGAATAATTTTTAAAACACGATGCAAAAGCTTATAAATAGTTCTTTTCACCGTTAATATCGATTTCAGAATGTCTGACTTGATTAAGATAAAAAAAAACCAGAGATATTTAATTAAACACATATAGTTTTCTTTAAACATACTTTAAATGCTCTAAAACACGATAGTTTGAAATAGTTTGCATCTTTTAACGGCCTATATATATATATATATATATATATATATATATATATATATATATATATATATATATATATATATATATATATATATATATATATATATATATATATATATATATATATATATATATATATATATATATATATATAGGACTTAAGTCCTATGATCAACTGCCCCTTTCCTTCGGGAATTGTATTTTTATGTGAAATGTAGGTACATATACAAATCTTTATAGGACTAAGAGTTTCCTATCTGAAACTTGAAAGAATACTGTCAAGTTTCTGTCTCCTAAAACTATTAGAATACTTTCGAAAGAACGAAGAAAAATGATTAAAGAAAAAAAGACGGCCGAAAGCAGAGCTAAAAATATTTTGCAGACAAAGAAAAATATTATGAAGAAATCAAGAAAGACATAAAAGCGAAAGTTAATAATAGATTCAGAAACGATGACAAAGCTTCACTTTTAAATAAAAGAAACACTTGCAAACGAAATGAAACGAAATATGCAACAGATGACTCTTTTCGGGAGCATTATATTGACTCATCCCTGAAAAGGGATCGAAACCAAGTACAACACTGATGAAACGTTTCGCCAAGACCGTATCGAGTCTGCCCTTAGAAGGGATCAAACCAAGTACAACACTGACGAAAATTTTCGCCAGAAAAGTATTGAAAGGGACCGAACCAAGTACAACACTGATGAAACGTTTTGCCAAGAACGTATCGAGTCAGCCCCTAGAAGGTATCAACCAAGTACAACACCGATGAAGCTTTTCGCCAAAAACACATTGAAAGCGATCGAACAAAGTACAATACTGATGAAACTTTTCACCAAGAACGTATTAAATCATGTTTCCAAAAGTACTGGACAGACGGTGATTATAAGAAAAATCATATTTCTAGAACAACATATTGCTAGAAATGTACTGGAATAAAGAAAAGAATCCAATTCATGATGTTCGAGGCACTAATGCACGGGAAACAAATAAAAAAACTATCGTTTATTAACAAAAAAACAAAATTTAGCCAAGATGACATCTGACTTTGAAGTATTACAATATGCCTCTTCTTTTTACGCTCTAAAGGATACAGACAATTCTATGGTTGAAATCCAACTACTTTTAGAAAAATTGAAGGAAATTGTAAAACCAGTATCTAGTTCATTGGCAAAACTGCATGTGAACATTAGAAAGCAATGCCAAAAAATTGTACAGAACCTATCTAATTCATTTGATGTGCCGGAATCATCTCATTTCATGGTTGCAATGGAAAATACTCTAAAACATTGTGAGAACAGTGAAGCTTTCCATTTTGAAACCGCTTTTAAGAACTATGGCACAAATAAATGCAATAGTTGTGGTCAAAAAGATGATGTATACAAGACAATACCAATTAACACAACAGGAGAAGCAATTTTTTTTTACTACGGTGAAAATTTTCTAGTACGACGTCAGGATAGATGCTGATGTAATATTTGGAAGGATGACAGAAAAGTAATGAAATCAACTGAAATTGAAAAACTGCGTAGAAGCTTTGGCAGTTTGTCTTTGACTGGAAGTGAAGAACTTTTGAAAACTACAAGTGACGGAGGCAAATTTTATCAAAATTTGATAGAAACTAAGAAATACTCCATAGAGCAAAACATTAGCAAAATTCGTAGAAGCCTCGAAATAGCCACAATAAGCGAAAATTAGTTTGAAGGAACAATTAACATTGATGAACAGGTTGCATCAACTACAAACTATAAAGGTATGGTTGGTCAAATACTTTTTGATGATCTGGAAATGAGTGATGTGACATGGGACGGTAAAAAAGCAAATCCCGAAAACTCGTAAAAAATCCGAAAACTCAAAAAAAGCAAATCCCGAAAAGCAAAATCCCACAAGTTGGTTGCCGATCATCAAATACACCGATGCAACAAATACTGCCAGTGATAATTTAAAAGAACCCAAAAATAGATCAGTTACTTTACATTTGGATTTCCATATCCTTTAAAAGAAAAGACGGAGATGCATGACATTATTGACTGCTTAGCTCACGGATCAAACTGCAAAAAACAACGTAAGAGAATTTGCGACCTTCTACGTAAAGACACTGAGTGCTATGTTAATGACTATAGCCCCTCATTATTAATGGCAAATTTATTCAATGTTGACGTTCAGTATATTCTCACATTGGTTCAAAACTACCATATTATATCACAGATTACACGACGAAGGCAGAAAGTTCTGATGTTGACAATAAGTGGGAAGAAATTAACAAATCCCTTAAATCCCTTGGTCAAAAAGCTTGGTCTTATTTATTAAACTCACTGAAAACACGCCAGGTTGATACCATTAAAGCAGCTGTTAGGCTTCTTGGTACTAAACTGTATAGCTGTTCAAGACAATTTAGATTTGTCGATTTATCAAAGCTAACAGAATTGAAAAGGACACTGAAAACCTATAAGTAAGTAGAAGAACTTGCTGAAAAAGACCCAGAAAGCTCAGATTTATTTGTCACCCACTGGGTATCTGATGTGTATATAAATAGACCAGACAGTTTGGAAAATATCCATTTATATGAACTGCTCAGTTGGTATGAACGTGAAAAACAAGAAAGGATGTGAGTATGAGACTGAAAAATGGTTCATTTTTTGAAATATTTGAAGCAAATCCACAGACCTTATATCATTAAGCAAAAAAAGTTAATCCCCTTGAATCTGTGGAGAAGAATGAACTTTATTATACTATGCTTCTCAAACTTTTTAAACCATGGAGAAAAGTAAGTGACATTATAGTCAGTGGCCTAACCAGTTTTGAAACATACTGTATTGAAAATGATAAATATCCAGAAATGGTGAACTATCACGAAAACCTATTGTCCACATTCAAAATTGACAAAGAATTTGAAGAGAAAGTCCGAGAGAGAGCTAAAGCAATTCACCAAAATGAAATTGACAATGAGACTACAATTTTTGAAGAAATAGATGATTCCAATAACATAATACAAGGAGAAGTAATTGACAGAGCTGCTGATGCAATGGAGGACCTGACAGCAGCGAACAGACAGATTTTGGAGTTTGACATGATGGATCAGTTACAATTAGACTACAAATCACTCAAAATGTTCGTTTCAGGATTTGGAGGAACGGGAAAATCACGAGTCATTGATGTTACTCGAACAATGCTCTGTAACCAATATAGCAAAGAAATCTGCCCAGTGTTCTTTATGTCCCTAACAGGACTTACAGCTAGCTGCATAAAAGGTGTAACAATGCATCGATGTTTAAACTTGCCTGTGGACAAGCAAACAACGGCAAAATATACTTCTCTCTCCATTGAACAGTTGCTTACACTGTGGTAAACATTGTCGCGAACACGCCTGTTTATCATTGAAGATACGATCATAGTTTCGTCATTAATAATAATGATTTTTAACTTACGTCTTACAGCGATTATGTCAACCAATCTTTCAATGGGAAACAGTAACTTTGTTCTCGTCAATGATCTTTTTCAACTATGACCAGTTTTAGCAAATACACCATATGCTTCTCTGCTTCTCTGACGCGTCTTGAAATTCGAAATCGTATTGGTTCCATTGGTATATCTGACCTATGGAATGAGTTTGATTATGATGAACTGACTATCAACATGAGACAAAAAACAGACAAAAAGTACAGAGAAACTCTAGCAAACGTTCGAGTTGAAAAGTGTGAAGAGACCCAACTTCATTATCTCAATGCAAGAAAATTTGGTAAGGACTTAAAAGCTACCCCCGAAGAAGTTTCAGATTTATATTTACGACTGGTTAATGAAGGACAGTCTCCTATTATTCTTATGCCCACAAATGATGATTGTAAACTAGTGAATACAATACTTTTACAAAAAACAAGCTCAAATTTACTGACTCTAATTACGATTAATCAACTTTCCTCGGTCGTTTAAAGATAAGAGAATTGAGGAAGAAGAAGAGAAGAATGTCATTCGTTTTAAAGATGACATTAAACTTACTGGTGCTGCATCAAAGAATCTGGTGTTGTGCACTGGAGATAAAGTTATGCTCCAAAGAAATATTGTTGTTGACAAAAGATTAGTTAATGGGTCAATGCGATGTTTCCAAGGATTTAATATGTACCAAATTGTGAAATTGGTAGCATCACTACAATTTAGAGACCAGAAAAACATGGTTGAAATATCCCGTGAACCTGTGAGATTTGAAGCGTTAAAACAAGTCTATTACACTAGAAGACCGTTTCCACTACAACTAGCTTTTGTTATTACGATCCATAAGTCACAAGCCCTTAGCTTAGAGTGTGCTATACTTGATGCTGGAAACAGATTATTGGGGGAGGGTGATCATGCCTGACCTTCGCCACTGAAATTGGGGAAAAAATCTCTAATGCCACCAGAGTAATCTGGCGGTAACCCAAAAGCCAGTGTAACTCCTGCGCTCCACGGATTTCTGTTTTTCCCGTCTCTGGCGGTTTAAAAAACCGTCAGGGTTCTCTGGCAAATATACTTTCCCCGTGGTTTCAGTGTGCCACACTATTTGGCCTCAGGTGCATAAAGATCGAAATCCCCAATTCTCCCTCAAGGAAATTTCTCTGGCTTAGTGTACAATTCTTTTTATATACCAAGCTAATCTAATCTCAGTCTCTCTGTAGGTTACCAACCCTACCTAGGCCAATCAAAATAGGGCAAAGATATAAAGAAGGATTTCTTATCTGTATTCACAACCACATATAACAGAGCTCAAAAACGGAAATCTCAAATGGAACTAAAGACAAAATTCTTACTAATTAACGAATACACTTTAAGACGCGCGCTTGCGCGCTCACCTATGAAGAAAAAAGACGATGAATGGCCGAATCAAACTAAACTCCAAGCAGGCAAGCATCCTTTGAAGCTTTTCAAGCTGTAAATTTAAGCTGTATGAGTCATTGCTCAGCTGGCTTTTTTACGCTCGCTAATTAGTGGATTCTTCAGACATCGTAATAAAACTTTCCCGGGATTTAGATATTTAACATAAATGAAGTTAAATTTATAAAAAGGACATTTTTCTGAAACAAAAGGGGCCAAATGTCCCAACAGCTCCCTCCTAAGAAAAATAACCGCCATCACGCCATGGGTCAGAGCACAAAACAGAAAACATAAAGTAAATAACACCAATTTCAAAATCACCAAACTTGTTTATCTTCTCTTCTTTCTTCCACCACTACCTGTACTTCTACTGCTTGGCTCAGGATTCGACGTCATTCCCACGTCTCTACCGTAGATCCACCCTGGTTTTTATTGCAAGGCATCCGCATTAGGCTTTGAAGTTGAAGTTCCCACGATTCGTATAAAATGATCGTGCGCAGTAGAGTCAAAAACACAAATTTTCTCGCTCTCACGAATTTACATTTGAGAGGAGCAGAGAATCAGGATCTGGCACATACGATGATGCTAGCCATCATCAAAAATTGGCTGCACAAGCCTCTTAATTTCCATCTGTGGAAACAATCCCACATCTCAGTTAAACTGTAAATTGCCCCTTGGCATAATTTCAAATAATCTAAGGCCGAAAATTAAAAGGCCAGTGACAACGATAGGGGTACAGGGAAATGAAGTAAATTTTTTAGCGAACCATGGATCGCTTTTTTCTGGGTTCCCTCCCCTAAAAAAATCGAATGAATAATGCTCGGTGATGAGGAATGAAGATAATCTTGAAGACTGGAAAGACAAGGCTTCAGTAATGGGATCACAACTTGTCCACCAGTTGTGCATTGAGGAACAGGGCTTTCTTTCAAGTCTTCCTGCAGGGGATCTTCCCCAAGGGATTCCTCCCCCTCATAAAGGAACAAACCCTTTTTTGAGTTGATAAAACCAGTCTCAGATTTCTTCTCAGTTTTCTTCAATCCAACCCAAAATTAGTTGTTGACAAGTCAATTCTATGTCATGATTATCTGTAGTTTCTCTTAATATGTTATGGGTCTTCTCCTCCCTCCTAAGTTTTTTAGTCTTATTGTAATTTTGTAATTTTCCCAGTTGTTCTTGGACCTCTTTACCCCCCCCCCCCCCCTATTATTTATATTATCAAGGCACAGCCCATCCAACAATTTTTATTCTTCGCCACTGCAGGCTGAATCTCAAAATTTGGTCTCTTTTTTACACTTCTCTTTTCATATCTACTTTTCTCAGTTTTGTCATTCGCGCAAAATAATAAATCATCGTTAAATCTGATTTGGATTCCAGTGTCCACTATCTGTGACTGCATTACTTCATTGTAGCTCAGTTTAATATCTCTTTTCTCCCTCTTAGTTTTCTTTTCTTTTGTAGTAGCATTAAATAAATCGTCATGACATCTGAACTGGACTCCAGTGTCCATCTTTGACTGCATTTCTTTATTGTAGTTCCACTTTGCATCTTTTTTCTCTCTTTTAGTTCTCTTTAATTTTACCGTAGAAAAAAATATTTCGTCATCAAATGGGAACAAAACTCCGACATTTCGTTTTTCATATTCTACTAAAATTTCTCAAACTTTCCGAGGAAAAGTGCGTACAATAAATTTCATCTCCTTTTTTTCTGGTCCAATCAGTGTTTCATTTTAGCCTGTACTTGTTAGCGTCTCATATTCATTAAACGTGTTCTCAAGTTTTCTATTTTCTGCAAATTTTCCCAAAAATACATTTTTGTGCGTCTTATTTTCAATATTATGTGGTCTATTTACTTCCGCATCCCATTTTTGTGGATTATCAAAATTTTGAACACGAGTATCAAGTATTTCGTTTTTCCGACAGGGTGGCACAGCCTCCCAATTTGTTTTATGGGCCGTTCCACCTCCCCCCGTAGTCAACGAAGTTGTATATTTTTCTGGGCTTCTAACTAATGCGGTTCTCTTATACGTTTGAAAATTTCTCCCTGCAATAATTTGTATTAGTTCTCTTCTATTCTCTTTGTCTGCCTCTTTCTTTCGTTTTCTGGATATTCTCTCTATCTCTCTTTCTTTTCTATCTTCCTCCTCTTTTCGTTCTTTGGCTATTCTATCAGCCTCCATGAAACTTAATAGTTTCTGTGTCATATCTATTTGAGTACTTTTTCGCGAGCTCCTGCTGGATCTCGATTCAACACTGCTCCTTCTACTCGGACTACTTTGATTCTGTCTGTCATTATTTCATCTTAATTAATTTTTTTAATCTCTTCGTTCTCTATCTGAATTGTCTCTTTCATTATAGGCTACTCTAGCCCTTTCGTCCTCTTTTGTATTCTTTCTAATTTCATCTTTCTCTGCCTGCATTTTTTCCTTATATTCTCGGTGCTCTCTCTCAAAAGCCTCCATATTAGCCTTTCTTTCTATTTTCCTACTTTTTTATGGGCTTCAATCGCCCTTCTCGGTCTTGAGTTAATCTTATCTCTGTGCGACATTATTTTAAAATTCCACCTGTCATTATTTCTTCTCAATTCATTTTCTGTATTCATTTGTTCCATATCTGTACTACCTCTATCCCGCAACTCCCCTTCATTTGGCGCAGCCTCTGAGGGGTGAGTTCGTCTTGTATTTTCACATATTATTTCTTCCTTGTATGTTTCGTATTTTTACTGCGTATGCTACATTTTACTGCGTATACTTCTTTCCGATTATTTTATCTCTTATTCAATTAGTCAATCTTGGCAAGTTCAACAATTGGCACACGCAAAAACTATGATACGCAATTACTATTGTTTATATCAGATCCGTGTAATGAGATTCAAAAATTTTTTAAATAACCGGAATATCTAGACTTCATTAGTGATTAACATCTTCTTTCACAAGAATCAGTTTTATGCGAGTGAAATATATTTCCGAAAAACGAATTAACAGGGGTTGGACGAGAAAGCAAACTGAAAAACCGCGCGAATATTCTAATAGTGAATTAACTGTACTAAACTCAAACAGGGGAACTACCCTGTAAAAAAAAATCACGTATCCTCCCTGGATACTCATACGTCAAATATAATCTCCTCCTGGGCAGATTACTCAATAGGACAGGTGCCTCCCACCTTCCTTGTCCAGTGTGCGCAAAATTGACAAATTCTCTTAATTTGCCGTCCTCAATACTTTTATAACCTTCGTCACTCAAGATTATATCTATGTCCGCCAAATTACTCAAATAATAACCCAACTTTCAACGTTTTCTTATCTGTCCCTAAACCCTGTAATATATTTTAGTACGGAGATTCCCCTACTGTAAACTCAACCCTTTAGTTTCACGTTCTTTTAAATATTTGTTCTGACGTTCTCACGTACTTTTATATCTTTTATATATTAGTTTTACATTCTTTTTTATATTTGTCTCATAACGCACAAGCCATTATAGAACTTCATAATTCTATTAATTGATTCCGTATTTTTTTCTCTCTATATGTAATCACAATCGGCAACTCTGTAGGCTCAATTAATTTATCTCTTCGAAAGCGCGGACTTCTTTTACTATCAGGTTTACTGATAGGACCTTTTTTTCTGCTACCAGTATTGGGGGAGGGCGAAGATGGTTTGTCTTTGCCACTGAAATTGGGGAAAAAATCTCTAATGCCACCAGAGTAATCTGGCGGTAAACCAAAAGATAGTGTAACTCCTGTGCGCCATGGATTTCTGCTTTTCCCGTCTCTGGCGGAGTAAACAACCGTCAGTGTTCTATGGCAGGTATACTTTCCCTATGTTTTCAGTGTGCAACACCATTTGGCGTCAGGTACCATAAAGATTGAACTCCCCAATTCTGTCTTAGTATACAATTGTTTTTCTATACCAAGCTAATCTAATCTCAGTCTCACTGTAGGTTGCCAACCCTTCCTAGGCCAATCAAAATAGGTCAAGGATATAAAGAAAGATTTCTTATCTGTAATCACAACCACATATACGACTAACAACTCATCGCAGCACCAAGCCGCCTGAGGCCAACACAGCTACGCAAGCTCCTCCTCCACCCCAATCTATTCAAAGCCTCCCTTTTTGCACCCGACCACAAAGTTCCCATTTCCTTTAAATCTTTCTTTACGACGTCCTCCCAGCCAAGACGGGGACGACCTGCTTTCCGTGTAGCTCTAGATGGTGGGCTGAAAAGAACAATCTTCGGCAATCTGTCATCCTTCATCCGCAGAACGTGCCCTAGCCATATCAACCTTTCTCTTATTATAGCCCTAGAAAGTGGGATTGAACCACTCTTTTCGGACAGCCTATTGTTTGAAATACGGTTAGTCAGCCGTGTACCCAGAACAATCCTTAAGCAATTTCTCTGGAAAACATCTAGCAAATCTTCATCCGCTTTTCTTAGTGTCCATTCTTCAGAGCCATATTTGACCACTGTCACCACTGTAGCTTCAAATATTCTAATCCTCGTTTGCAGACTAACCTTCTTATTCTCCCATACTTTTTTTTCACTGTGAAAAAACACCCTGAGCCTTGGCTATTCTATTTTTAACATCTTCACTGCTCCCACCATCTTTACTAATAATACTACCAAGGTAAGTGAAGCTGCCCACCTCATCAATCTTTTCATTACCCAACGCCAACTTTTCATCTTCACTTATTCCTAGCCTTAGTGACTTAGTCTTCCTAACATTAATTTTCAAACCAATACTAGACCCTGAACTCGCAAAACCTCTAAAACTTCATTCATTTTGCTAACACTTTCATCTAGGATGCTTAAATCATCAGCATAATCCAAGTCCAGGAGACTTTTTCCTCCCCATTTGATTCCGTGGTCTCCCATTGCCTTTCCTGTGCTCCTTAAAACAAAGTCCATCAGAATAATCCATATAAAGGGGGATAGAACACAACCTTGCTTAACTCCTGATTTAATACAAAACCAGCAGCTAACCTCATTTCCTACCTTAACCGCAGCAGTGTTTTTCTCGTACATAGCACTAATCACTTTAATGTGTTTGTCTGGTATACCATACAAGGATAAAACCTTTACTAAAGCTTCTCTATCACTGAATCAAACGCTTGCTCATAATCTATAAAACTGAGGACCAAAGGTGTTTGAAAACTTAGGCACTTCTCAATTATTAGCCTAACGTGAAAATTTGGTCAACACATCCTCTACCTATTCTAAAACCGCACTGCTCTTCTCTTAAAACTTTGTCTACGGTATCTCTTAGTCTAAAAAGTATCATATTACTAAGTAATTTGCTACCTACAGAGACTAGACTAATGCCTCGATAATTACCACACTCACTTTTATCACCTTTCTTATAGTGGCTTAATTAAGGTTTTCCTAAAATCATTTGGTTCTTCCCCTTTTTCAAAAATCATATTTATAATCTTCAATAACTTATTTCTAACCTCAGAACTACCATATTTAAGAAACTCATTTACCACCCTATCAGCACCTGGATCTTTATTTTTCTTTAATCCTTTTAGTACTGTTGGTAATTCCTCCTCACAAAACAAATCTTCCTTCATATCCATGGTATCACAAACTTTTTCATTTTCCTCTATATTTTTTCCTGTAACTCTATCTCGGTTAAGCAAGTTCTCAAAATGTTCAGCCCATCTCGCTTTAGCTTTTTCCTTATCGCTAATTGCCACCCCATTCCCATCTTTAACTGGGACAAGTCCGGATTGACTAATACCTCTCAATTTGTTAACGTGCCAGTACAATATTTTACTATTATGCCGTCTAGCTGCATCTTCTAAATCCTCGGCAATTTTATCCATGGCCTCCACTTCACACCTCCTTAGCTCATATTTCAATGCTTTCTCCACTTTCTTTACATTTCTTTTGTTTTCACGCGATCTATCACTCAGATAATTCTTGTACAAGTTCTTTCTATTAAACATAAAGCTTTTTCACTAATATTCTTAGCTGCAGTTTTAGCTTTCTTCCCTAATACACCTTCAGCAACTTCACAAATTATTTTTCTAAAATTATTCCAACCATCTTTCAGATTATTAAATTTTAAACTCTCAAGTTTAGTATTCAACTGTTCCTGGAAAGTTTCTCTCAAATTCTCATCCTGGAGTCTACTAACATCATAACTTCCTGGGAGGTAATTACCCTTCCGATATTCAATAACATCAATAACAGCACTCCTATAAACCCTAGTATCTTGTATTGATCCTGCCAGTCTTCGGTTTACTATAACATAATCAATAAGGTTTGCTGTCATACCATCACGTGACTACCATGTTAGCTTATGAGCCATTTTATGACCAAACACCCTATTGGTTAAAACTAGTTTGTTATACCTACAAAATTGCAAAAGTCTGTATCCATTACTGTTTTCTTTTCCTACACCAAATTTACCTAAGCTGGGATACCATATATCCTTTTTTCTACCAAACTGGGCGTAAAAATCTCCCAGTAATAACATCATATTTCTACCTGGGACCTTGTCTATTTGCTCCTGTAACTGTAAGTAAAATTCGTCTGAGTCCCTAGTATCTCTGTCAGTCGGTTCTACAGGGGCATATACTACTATAACTGATACCCTGAGCTTTCTAGGCATAAAATGAGCTATTATTTTTCAACTATTAATAACTCCCAAGCTTAAACAAGACTTAGCAGGTTCATTATTCATCATGAGCCATACTTCCTGTCTATGTACCCCATCCTTCCTGCCTGAGTAAACAAATTCTTTATCACCTAATTTCATGCTTCCTACCCCTGGGATATGAGTTTCTGAAACTCCTAATAAATCCAGTTCGAATCGTCTGAATTCGTTAGACAAAATGTCGATACGATAGTCATTTGTTAATGTCGTAACATTCCAAGTTCCAATTTTCATGTTCTTTAAATCATTGAAATTATTTTTGCCTCAGGAAAAGCAATAATCCTGGATACCAGTGCAGGATGGGGATCACATATCTTCCCAAGTCCACACCGAAGTGCTTAAGCCGGCTTAGAACCGGACAGCAAGAAGTCCCTGGGACCTCCATGAATGAAGGCTTTGTGCAATCCTGAGCCCATCTTGGTGACAACGTGGTTTTCAGCACTTGGCGATGCTCTTCTATCAACAAGAGTCAAAATCCTGCACAGACAATCTCCAGCCTATTACCTCCGACTCATTATATATGCATGCCTACAAATATTATGCTACTACAGGGAGGTAACCCGTAATAGATAAATTAGCTATGAAGAGGTTTTTTAGCCCAAAGACGCCCATCAAAACATACCAATCCCAGAAGAATTGTCCATTAGTCAGAATCCTGTGCAAATGCTGTGTCATTTACTAGGCTATAATTTCCTCAAGGGGCGCCACTCCTCAAGTGGGAATAGAGTTGACCTAAAGGTCCCCAGCCTTGCAGGCACCCCAAAAAGGTCGAGGCAGCCCTTTGCAGAGGCCGTTGTTCATAGATCTGGATCTTAAGCCCTGCCACAGTTGTCCTCCTATAGAGGATCCTCCCGCGATGGTGTTCTGCATCACCATGCAATTCAACCCATCACTGGGAGAAGGTTTGCAACTCATGGAACTTGTGGACAAACCAGTGGGCCCTTTTGGGTGTACATTTGAGGGGCCTTCTTCCTCCTCTGCCTGTATTTATGACCCCGGGCGAGGGTGCCCCAGATTCTATTATGGACTCCCAGGGACAAGGCCCCCCTTGGTCCGTGCCTCCTATGGAGGTACCCTACATATATGTACAGCGTTCCCCTATCGCCACCTTGGGACACGCTGAATGGCCTGGGGGAGGCCAGATAAACGGATCACTTTTGTTTTGCAAAGGTCATAACTCAGTGATATATTTAACCTACTACTTATAAATATACATAACTCACTGACTAGGCCTCACTCACTCGCTAATTAGTGGATTCTTCAGACATCGTAATAAAAGCTTTCCCGGGATTTAGATCAGAAGTAACCTTTCAGAAGTAACAGGTAGTGCTGGATTATATCTCATTGAATTGGATAAGAAAATATTTGCCGACAGTGAGGCAATAACAGAATATAGCAGCCTAAGAAGTAAATACAGACCAGATCTCTGTCTTTTTGACAAACCTGAGCAGTCAATGGTTTGCAAAGAGACCACACCCGAGAGACCCCAGGAACACGGAAAAACAAGTGTAATAATCCAAGAGTATACAAACAGTAAAAGAAGAATAAGCGTTAAGGAAGTATTGTCTCCAAAACGTGCTAAAAACCAAGATACTTTACATGGTCTTTACAAGCCAGGAATTGGAGGAGGCAGGAAAGGACTAAATAATCTTAAAAACGTTTCGTGTTATGTAAACTCGGCTGTTCAGTGTCTCTTTAGCATGCACGAAGTACTCTTTGACACGCTTGCCCATTTGAAAGGCCCAGTTTCAAAAGAAATTGAACGTATTGCATTGTCATCTCTTCAAAAGAAGGAATCAACCAATATGCTTTGGATCTTACTTCCAAGTCAATACGGTTTTCCAGAGCAGAGGCAGCAGTCATTACGTGAATTTTGGGAGGCTCTATTTGAAAGAATTCACTGTGAAAACACCATCGCAAATGCATTAATCATTGAAAATGCACTAAGTGATAATTTCCATTTCAAGAATCAAAAGTTTTGGGTGTGCGCGACCTGTCATTGGACTCAAATTGGGGACACATTCTCAGATCTAATATTTGCTACTTTCCAGTTCCAGGGGCTCTTAACCCAGATGCATCTGCATGGGAAGAAGAAATTGATAGCACGGATATTCCGTTTCATAGAGTATTAAACCCACGCCTAGTGGGCAAAAAATATCCGTATCAACACAATCTGACACTGAAAACAATATTTACTAAAATAAGCCAGTTCCATGCAATCAATTTTGATCAAAGAACAATGATGCACAAAACTGTAGAAAGATCATAGAGATCGATGTGACCTCAATTTGTATCGAAACCACGGATGAGTGTAATATTGCAGACAAAAGTTACAACGAATTTTCTAAGTCAACACAAATGTACAAGATTATTGCTGCCGCAATTCATGTTGGTACAACTTTTGATTGTGGCCATTACTTTGTGTACAGACAAACACTTGAGGGACGCTGGTGCATCTGCAATTATTCGATTGAAAGAAAAAAAAACATATGGATGCCGCTGAACTATCAGATATGAATTTTCTCATTCTTGAAAAGTATTCCTAAAAATCAATATTGGATATTAGATTAGTTACTACATATTAGATTAGACTAGGGTGAAAAATAAATTACTAGAGATCTTAGGAATACAAGAACTACATAATGTTCGAAAGTAAGGTAAAAAAAAGTGTTGTACATATTTCATGATTGCCAATAAGCGCTACAACCACTCTTGAGGTTAAGAGTGGTAATTTCTTTTTGATCTTTCTTCTATTATTGCTGTTATATATTCTTTTGTGAAGTAATACATGAAAGATCTCAGTCTCCCTGTTTTGTTATTCAAAACTTGTTATTAAAATTTTAAAAATTGGAGTCAGAGTAAATACTGAAAGAACTGTAAATATGTTATTGCCTCCATATAAAAGGATTTCCTGTGAGGAGAGGACATCTTTTTAACAACAGAAGCGCAAGTAAAAACTTATTTTATATGTAAAATTTAGTCCTATTTATTATATACTCTTTCTCTGGTTCTTTCAAATATGGCTGTAACTTGATTCGACGTTAGTTTTCTAATAAAAATATGAAAAAGGTTAACTCTATGACGTTTTATCGTAAGATATATTTTGATTTAAATGAATCCTATTTCTACTTCATATTCAAAGAAATCCTAATTAATTTCTATCGAAATATTATAATCTAGCTGTCTCCATTATATGTCCTGAAAGGATAAGTAATAATTGATTGAACATACTTATATAGGTGATAACCATGGACAAGAAGTCTGTAGAGCTATGGGAGTCACAGACACATATTTGCATGCGCTGTTAGTGGGAGGATATTAAGAGGTCGGGTTTGATGCCAGGGGGCGGACAGGGTTGGCTGTGTAAAACCTTAACATTGGAGCCATGTTTTCACGAATCTCAGTGCATTTATACACAACTAGCAGCGCATCCGGAAGATCCAGGATCAAACATGCCCTATTTTCTGTTAAAATAAACTAAAATAACTTTACACAAGAGATAACCATTCACAAGCAGTATATAGAGCTATCTTCACATTTCCGCTGCAAATGCGAGGATATTAGGGGGTTGGACAGAGCTATCCTCACATTTGCGCTGCAAATGGGAGGATGTCATAATTAACTTGATAGTTTATATATGTGATAACCATGGACAAGAAGTCTATAGAGCTATGGGACCCACAGACACATTTAAATGCGCTGTTAGTGGGAGGATATTAAGGGGTCGGGTTTGATACTAGGGGGTGGAGAGGGTTGGTTGTGTAAAACCTTTACATTGGAGCATTGTTTTCATGAATCTCAGTGCATTTATAAACAATTATCAATGCATCCAGAAGATCCAGGACCAAAAATTCCCTGTTTTCTGCTAAAATAAACTAAAATAACTTTACACAAGAGATAACCATTCCCCTCATAACCATGGGAGGATATCATAAATAATTTGATAATTTATATAGATGATAACTATCAATAAGAAGTATATAGAGCTATGGGACACACTGACACATATTTACATGCGTTGTTAGTGGGAGAATATTAAGGGGTGGGGTTTGATGCTAGGGGGCGGACAGGGTGGACTGTGTAAAACCTTTACATTGGAGTACGGTTTTCAAGAATCTCAGTGATTTTATACACAACTAGCAGCGCATTCAGAAGATCAAGGATCAAACATGCCCTATTTTCAGCTAAAATAAACTAAAATAACTTTACATAAGAGATAACCATATCTTCCAATAACCATGGGCATGCGCTGTTATTGGGAGGATATTAAGGGGTCGGGTTTGATACTTGGGAGTGGGCAGGGTTGGCTGTGTACAAACTTTACATTGGAGCACTCTTTTCACGAATCTCACTGCATTTATACGCAACTAACACCGCATCCAGAAGGTCCTGGTTCAAAAATGCCCTATTTTCTGCTAAAAGAAACTAAAAGAACTTTACAAAAGAGATAACCATTCACAAGCAGTTTATAGAGCTATCCTCCCATTTTCGCTGCAAATGCGAAGATATTAGGGGGTTGGACAGACTTATCCTCCCATTTCCTCTGCAAATGGGAGGATATCATAAATATTATATAGGTAATAACCATGGACAAGAAGTCTATAGAGCTATCTTTGAACAGACATATCCTCCTATTTGCCCTGCAAATGGGAGGATATCATAGTTAATTTGATAATTGAGGATTTCATGATTAATTTGAGGATATCATAATTTAATCATAATTAATTTCTATATAAATATTATAACCTAGCTGCCTCTATTATATGACCTGAAAGGATAAGTAACAATTAATTAAACAAACTTATATAGGTGATAACGGTAGGGGAATATTTTATAGCCCCGTATGAACAACTGTACGAACAACTGTACGAACAACTTGGACGTAAAAGATGAAACCCGGTCAGAGGACTAGAATCTGTGTACGAACAAAACCAAATCCTCTTTTTATACCAATCAGGGAGTTGGAAATACTAACGGGAGTGACATCAGAGCAGACTTCTGGAAAATTCATTAGCATGGATTTACGTAATTTCAGTTATTATCTCATTCCACCTTGAAACTTTGTTTATAATGATCGCACTTCGAGGCTAAAGTAACAGTTCATCTCAAAGCATTATGGAGCTAACATCAGATACAATGGATGTCCTTTATGTTATTTCAACGCAAATTTATAACGAAAGTTCTGTTTATAAATAATTAATTGAGATGTTTCCATGGTATATTTTTACCAAATCATACTATTGACCTATGTAGATATAGCACTTGATGCCTATTTTATGCTAATTTCGAATACAATAATCATTTTTTTTTGTTGGAAACAAATTTTAGCCCCCCACCCCAATATATTCCAATTCAATGTATGTATTTGCACATTGGGGTTGCATGAAGTCTATGTTAAATGTAAACCAGGTAGCAATTTTTTATCTGAACACATTTATTTTCTACTAGGCTAGCTTTTGAAAATGTCCTTTGATATATAAATTTAGGCCTATAAGCTCTGTTAACAAGCTTTTTCTGTCTAATTATAGTGGGAATGTGCTTTCATACCTATATTTATTAACATTTTGAGGGTTTAATAATGGGGGGGGGGTATAAGAATTAGCAGTTTTTAGCAAGTTTCAAAGATAAAGTTCCCCCCAAAAGTTGTAAAAATGATTTATTTTAAGGAAACAATAATCAAATTTCTTTTTAAGGATAATTTCGATGGCTGTCCACTCATCAAAAGGGCTCGAACTGAGGAAAGAACCACTCACATCCCTCAGTAATTAAATTCATCAGACATGGGACGATATGTGCACAAGAAGAGAACGCGAGGGCCCATATGCAAGAAGGCGAAATGGTTACGGACGTGACGATCTCGCCAAAAGCAAATGTAGTTTTTGACATTCTCACTAATGATTTTTCTCCCTAGTCAATTTGAAGGACAGGGATTGTACCTTTTATCATTTCTACTTTCACATGTGGATGTCAAGTTGCTTTGTAAAAGGCTTCGAAATAATTCCAGAATAATACATGTTCTAATTTGCGTAATATTTGTTGTCAAAATTCAATTACAGCTTGCCTGGATTTTGGGACACCCGATAAGAGATGCGAGACTTAACGGTCCCCTTTATCGTATGTTCCAGAAAATCTTGAAAATAACAGACTCGCATTAACGGATGTTATTCTAGGGTCAAAAATAGGATGGTTTATACACATTGAAAATAAGCTATTTTCAGGAGATGACCTGAAGGAGTTAGACTATCCCATTCAAACCAAGTAACACCCTGGATTTTTCCAAAAGAGATAAAGAGTATTAATATGAAATTTTAGGGAATGTTTGAACAAAATCAGAACCTACTATGTCCCGTTTAGATTGTAAATATTTTATATCAGTAATGCATATGGGGTGGCTATTAAATTGGAACTTTCAGAATATATACAGTGGTTAGGGTGGGGAACAGTGAATTAACGAAATGTCACTATACGCGCACAGATGATGTTATTGCTACAATAAGTGTGTTTTTTCTTATGTATTTATTTTAACGCTTGTGTTTTAAATGATTTGAAAAAATAGGTTGCTTTTAATCCAATTTTCGACTTTTTAAAATATAGGTTGGCTTATACACATTGAAAATAAGCTATTTTCAGGAGATGATCTGAAGGAGTTAGACTATGCCACTCAAACCAAGTAAGACCCCGGATTTTTCCAAAGCAGATAAAGAGTATTAATATGAAATTTTCAGGGAATCTTGAACAAAATCAGAACATATTATGTCCCGTTTAGATTATAAATATGATATATCAGTAATGCATATGGGGTGGCTATTAAATTGAAACTTTCAGGATATATATAGAGTGGTTAGGGTGGGGAAAATTGAATTAACCAAATTTTAGTATACGCACACAGATAGTGTTATTATTACAATAAGTTTTTTTTTTATTTATTTATTTAAATGCTTGTGTTTTGAATGATTTGAAAATATAGGTTGCTATTAATCCATTCCAATTTTCTAAAAAATAGGGTGGCTTATACACATTGAAAATAAGCCGTTTTCAGGAGATGACCTGAACGAGTTAGACTATCCCATTCAAACCAAGTAAGACCCCGGATTTTTCCAAGGCAGATAAAGAGTATTAATATGAAATTTTCAGGGAATATTGAACAAAATTAGAACCTACTATGTCCCGTTTAGATTGTAAATATGTTGTTATTAGCACAATAAGTGTACGTTTTTTATTTGTTTTAAAGCTTATGTTTAAGTGATTTGAAAATGTAGGTTGCTGTTCATCAAATTTCCGACCTTCTAAAAAAAATAGGGTGATTTATACACGTTGAAATTAAGCGGCTGTTTTCTTTATAGGTTAGAACAGATTCATCACCACCCTTCCCTCCACCTGAAGAAACAAGTCACGTATCATATGATTAGATTGATGGAATGGTTCAAATTGAAGCACCAGAGCAATTTTGTGACTCCGTTGAAACACCATGCATATCAGTGAAGGGTACGGTAAATTTTTACAGTGGTGGTATGATGGTAGTGGTAATTTACATGGTACACCTGCTAACATTACTAACGACGCGGAATTGGCTGATAATTCATTAGGAAAATATTTCAATGTTGATAGTCATTCTTTAGATGTAGACAATAGCACGGTTGAACAAAGCAATGCAGTTAATTCAGAGAGCGATCTACAATGGCTGAGCCCAAATACTGTGCAAATTTTAGAGAATTTTAGTCGCGAGTTAAATGAGAATCCTTCCCCCTCAGATTTAATGAGTATAGCCCTGGTTCAATAGAATTTCATTGAACCAAAAAATGACTTCGCTTGGATGGATTTGCATAGCCCTAACGCACTAGAGGCTATGTTAAGCAAACTAGGGGATTTTACTGCACACACCAGCCCAATTATTGAACAAAGTGGGGTAGGGGGTTTAGATAATGATATAGAATTTTCACCGCTGCCTGAATTTCAGGAAACAAATTCAATTCTGAATACAATAGACGTTTACTGCAACCTTTGGCGATCTCTTTAATACATTGATGGCAGGAAATATAATAAGTGACCCCATGGATATTAACCATGAATATGCATAGAAAATTCGTGCAGTTCTATAAAACCGAATTAAACTGTGGGGGGGGGGCCGAAACATCATCAAGGCCTAAATTGTTTTAAAAATACTTTATTTGAATGAAAGTCATGGGGAGGCCTATGACCACTATGTGCACAACGAAATATTGGTGGCGTACCCTCATTTGGAAAATTATGAGAATATTTTCATGGATTGGGTCGACAGTGTGGTCACGCATCTCGACAATTATAATGGGAATAATTTTATTTGTTAAAAATTTAAGTGTAAATATATGTAAATTTAAAAAAGATTTTATTTTAAGAGGAGGGGCAGGGGAGAGGTTTATAGTTTTAAAATATAATCCTGATTTAGAAGGATGCAAGGGCGTTCAACGAATCTGTTTCGAAACAGGTCAAAAATGTTTCATGTATGCATTTCACATATCAGCTTTCCAACCTCTAGCACATGAAGCTACAAAGGAAAATTTGGACCACTGGGCCGTGCATGGAAAAGAAGGGTCTGATTTTCCCCAAGTAGATTTCACTTGTTTAACAGAAAAATTTCCTGTAATACTCAGGGGGATAGATATTTTTGATCGGGCAAACGCACATTTAAACATTGGTGTTACTATGCTACAATAGACAGATGGATAGATAAATAGATATTTATTTTCAACAAAAGCCTTTTCGGGCCATGGCAAAATAACAAAACAAAAATAAATACAAAAAAACACACATTAAATTACTCACAATTCCTCAAAAAAGTTTCTCTATGTGCCATACCTCCTCTTACAAATTTACCGAACCTTCTAAAATCATCAAAATTTCTACTTTTTAAAAAATTTTCAAACCAATCCACCCCTCCAAAATCTGTTGAAAACACTTCCCTCCTCAAATTTCTTAACTCCTGGCATGTAGCCATAAAATGGATAAGATCTTTCTCCTCTCCAAACATAGGACGCTGGTAAGGACCATTTTTAATCCTATAATTCCCAATATATTTCCTCCTTTCTCCAATACCCAAAAAATTACCACGAACCGAAATTACCCATCTTAAATCCTCACTACTTATCCCCGCTTTAAAATAAACTTCCTCCCCCCAAACCTCCTTTGCCAGCCCATACAGCCCCAGGGACCCCGAGGATGATTTCTGATTCTGCCACCTTTGAATTTCCTGCTCTATTAGTCTATCCTTTACTTTTTTTGCAACTAGCCCCACTTCTACACCTAGCCCCTTCCCCTCATTCCAATACTCACTAAAACCACATCCATCAATAGTCTCTTTAACCCGGTTTGGCCAAGAACTTTTCCTGCCATCTACTAGCATCTCCTCATATGCATTCTTTACTAGCCTCCTACTAGGCAGATTTATAATCCTTTCTCAATAATTTACTATCCACACTATCCTTCCCACCCTTAATGATAACAAGCCTAAATCACCATTTAATACAACATGATTAAACTTATCACTAACCCCTATTAACCGCTTAAATTACATAAACTGTAACCGGTCTACCTTGTCAGCCTTCTCCATACCCTACAACTCTACTGAAAAAGACGTTACGGAAGCTAGCTTAGTCTGGAATATCCTTTTCTGAAGCCTAAGGTCTGTCAGGCCTACTTTCAAAACACTACTCTTTAAAACTAGCCATATAGCCCTAAGACCTTTACTAGCTAGCTAATCAATTTGCCCTTTCCACCTACCATTTGAAGCAAACGTGCATCCTAAATAAACAAAACCTTCAACTACTTTAAGCACTTCTTCTCCTACACTAAACCTTTCCTCTATATTTCCATGTTGTCGAAATACCATAACTACTGACTTTGTGGCATTTAGGACCAAACGCTTCTCATTTAGGTATAAGGACACCATTCCTAGCAGTTTTTGAGGGTCAGGCCCATCTTTAGCCACCAATACTATATCATCTGCAAATAACAGAGCGAACACCTGCATTGCAGACAGATTTAGAGTTGGGGCTCCCTGCCCTACCATATATTCTTCTATATCATTAAGATACAGGGAAAACAACCTAGGTGAAATTGTACAACCTTGTTTAACCCCTAACCTACTGACAATTACCCTAGAGTAAGACTTTCCTACCTTAAATACCATTCTAACAACCAAATACATTTTAACAACAAATCCTACAAAACGTCTCGGCAGCCCTAACTTTATAAGTCCTTCTACTAACAAATCTCTTGAAACTTCATCGAACGCACCTCGCAGGTCCAAAAAAGCTGCGTATAGCCTACCATCCCCTTTTCTCATATACTTCCTAATAAGCCCTTACAAAATAAATATCTGATCTACCCCACTATAATCCTCTCGAAACCCTGCCTGAATTTCTATTAACTTATTTGATTCTTTAAGCCAACTATCTAATCTAGCCACTAATACTTTATAAAATAATTTACTAAGGCTCTTTCCTAAATGAATCCCTCTATAGTTCTTATGCAATGCTCGGTCTCCCTTTTTAAAAAGTGGTAAAACTATTGAAATATTCCACTGTTGAGGCCAAACCAACTTGCTAAGGACACTTGAAAATAAAGTTTATAACAAAGGCAACAAATATACCCTAGACCACTTCCAGAGCCTTGTTGAGATGCCATCATCTCCTAGTGCTGAGGTCCCTCTCATCTTCTTTAGTGAATTCCATATTTCCTCACCTGTGAAAGGCTGCAGTAGTTTGTAATCTTCATCCTTTAGAGGATATTCCGCAAGGTTTTCGCCAACCACCCACCGACTCAGGCTATCCGTTTCCTCTCTTTCTCTCATCTTTCTTTCGATGAATTTTGGCTAACTTTCCGCCGGTGGGATACTCGTCTTGTCAGAAGTGTTTGTAACTGATTTTTTTTATTATTTTCCAAAACTCATTCTTGTTACTATTCCTAAATTCCCTTTTCATTCTCTCTGCTTCTTCCTCTTGGAATTTATACTTCTTCACTTTTAACAGTTTCTTATACTCTTTTTTTTGGCTTTTATACATATTATAAAGATATTCCCAATCCTCATATGAACATTGTCTCAGTAGCTCCAATGTTTGCACCAACTCTGATTTTTTCTCTACGCATTCACCATAAAAAAAAACATTTAACTTCCGTGGTTGTTTCTGAGCTGTAGCAACACCTACTTCATACAAACTATCAATTAATACCTTTAATGACTCTTCTATTTTTCCTTCATTTGCCAATATTTCTCCCTTCTCTAGTCCTGCCTGAAATTCATCTCCTAACAGCTTAACCTTAACCTTCTCTTCTTCCTATGATTCTAGCCTCAATGGATCTCTAACTTCTAATTCTTCTTCTAATACCTTGCTCCTAAAACCCCCCAATGACCTTTTTAATGCCCTCTTTTTTAACACTTTCAAAGACAACCTAATCGGCAGGTGATCAGAACCCAAATCATGGACTACCCCTAAACAAGCACAATCCGGCCAAAGGGACTTATTTACAACTATATAATCTACTACACTTGGATATTTCTCAAAAAAGCAAGTAAACTCTCCCCGCTCTTTATGTTTCAATATGAAACGGAATTTGAAGAGGGTGTGCGTTCTAATAAAAAGCGGTTAATATTTCCATTAAGAGCACCATCTATTGAATCTGTGAAACACTGGGTATGGCTGTTGTACACACCGCCTTGCGAACCTAATTCATTTGGTCATTTCAATCCAAAAACAGATATTAATAGAGTTCTGCGGGAGGGTAAGAACAAGGGGGTATGTTACTATTTCCCAATGTGTTTGTCTAAATTTTGGACCAAATTAAGTCTACAAAATCACATGGAATACTGCAAAAGACATGGCTATCAATCGGTGGAGACAGTTGCTGGAGACCGGGCAATTTTACGAAGTGATAAAATAAGTTTAGACTGTGAGGCCAAGCTCACAGATGTGAATGACCCACAGTTTCTAAATCGTATCAAAGAACATCAAGCTATTGCAGTTTCCTATGCCCATGTGCCGAGAGACAGCACTAACACTATGAGTCTCTTAGAAATAGTTGAGACGTTGGACGAGGAAGATTGTATGATCAAAGCATTGACTAAATTAATTGTCACTGCAAATAGAGCTATTTCCCTTTTGAGAAATAACCACTATCTAACGATATTGTCAGCAGAGGATCGCCTGGCGATTAGAAATAAGAAAATATGCTGTGTTTGTAAGAGAGAATTTGAAGAGGGGGCTAAGCGGAAAGGGACTAGGGGAAAAAAGACTACGGGGGGAGGGAAGGGGTAAGTCCGAGATCATGATCACTTATGGCAGGAAATATCCTCAGGGGGTAGTAATTTTCGTGGCGTAATACACCAATCGTGCAATGTGAATGTAAGCCGTTTAAATACCGGTTTTGATTCACAATTCAAATTACGATTTGAAATTTATTTTACTGGCTTTGGCACGTCTGCACAGGGATGGAGGGGGTGCAGATAGCCCATGGGTAAATAACTGATGTACCTACAATATTATACCCAAATCTGCAGAGAAGTTGTTGCTTTTAGAATTCCAGTGGAAAACAGTGGATAATGGAAAACAGCATAAGTGCCTGAATAAAATCCGTTCTTTAGATTCATATAGTTTTTTCCCAAAGGTTCTCAGTAAACTAATTCAAGTGCAGAAAAGTGACAATTTTGATAGTTTCCCTCTGCTCAAACAGTGCTTTCCAGACAGTGAAATATATGACTTACTGACTTGAAAGGCATATATGCGCATGACTATTACAACTCTGGCGAAAGGTTAAGTGAGGAGAAACTCCCCCCCCATTGTAGCATTCTATAATTCACTTACCGATAGGGAATGCACTGTCGAGGACTATGAATTTACAAAGAGAGTATGGTCCATGGAGGGGCTGGAAAAATGGTTGGGAAGATTGTAGAATGTACTTGGCAAGCGATGTGTTAACTCTTTTAGATATTGTCTGCAAGAACACAGACCAAATTTATTCAGAATTCGGGCTATACATTGGATATTATTGTTCAACACCGCACCTCGTGATGGACTTAATTTTAAAAATCAGTAGGGAGGAAATAGGTTTGATCACCGATGTGGATCAGCACCTATTTGTTGAAAGATCTATCAAGGGGGGTATGTTTTTCACGGTGATCGCATCCTAATAACGGATTCAAGTGGGCAGAACTCTGTTGATGGTGTAAAGCCCAATGCTATTTTTCTTGACATGAACTCACTGTACCTCTCGACGATGTCTCACTATAGTTTACCATTTGGCAGTTACAAATGGCTTAAAAATCCTTGTGCCCTAGATTTCTCTGACATTCACACTGTCGAGGAAAATGGTCCCCTAGGATGTTTTTTTGAAACTGGCGGTCACATACCATTGGAACTCCACGAAACTGTAAAAGATTTTTTTTCCGTCTGTAAATAGACCGGTGACCATGGATTCTTTGAGCCCATGCAATTGGTCTTTGATCGAGGATATGGGCATGCA
Source organism: Artemia sp. Qi Xiang Cuo (assembly GCF_049724085.1). Classification (NCBI taxonomy): domain Eukaryota; kingdom Metazoa; phylum Arthropoda; class Branchiopoda; order Anostraca; family Artemiidae; genus Artemia; species Artemia sp. Qi Xiang Cuo. The sequence continues at coordinate 54,917,863 of NC_142806.1, read as the reverse complement.
TTGAACCCCCTCCAAGCAGAAACTAATTGCTGAGTTGGACCCGAAACAGAATATTGTTGTTTACAACGTGCTATTGCGATGGATGTTGACCAATAGTTTCAGGGTCACAAAGATACAACGAGCCCTGCAATTCGATCAGAAACCCTACTTGAAAATGCTTATTGACACTTTTGTCAGTAAACGTTCACAGGCAAGAAGTAGAGTTCAAAAAGAAATGTATAAACTTATTTCAAATTCAGCTTTTGGAAAAATGTGTGAAAGCGTAGGAAACAGATCGCGTTGCGACGTTGTAACCTGTCCCAAATAATTTGCACGAATTGTCGCTGATCCTAACTTTACAACATTCACGACCATAGACCCGAATACGGTTCTGCTACACAGAAAAAAGAGAAATGTTGTTCTGAATAAGAATATTCCGGGGGGGGGGGAGTTTAGTAATTGGAAACTCAAAGAAACTCATGTTGTACTTCTTTTACAATGTGTGTGAGGTACAATGGCCAAGGGAGGGGGGTGCAAGTTTACTATGGGGACACAGATGCTCTATTGTTAAAAGTTAAAACTGAGAATTTATTGGAATATTTTGAAAATAGTGTGTACACTAGCCCTTGGATAGAATATACGAATTGGAATGAGAGCATCTTTCCCGAGCTGGTGAAACGCCAGGCCCGAAATCAATTTTTAATGTTAAAGTCGGAGAAGGGGAGCGATTTAATATCATATGGGGTGTTCCCCGGTCCAAAAGTATACTAAGTGGAAACACACGATAAAAATGTAAAACAAGCGTGCAAAGGGGTGCCTACACAAGTTTTAAAAAATAATTTCAACATGAGTGTACACTGAAACTGTATGGACAGTTGTCTAGTGTCAAGAGCAAAAGTACTGGGAATTCGCTCTCTAAAATATAAGAACTATACTGTTAGAGTGGAAAAAACGTCATGTCTTGCATATCCGACAAGGTAAGGGTAAGGGTACTCCCCCATGGACACTATCGAATTTCAGATCGAGTTGAATGTATGGACTATCGAAACCAACTTGGTCTGGATAAATTAACTTATATTCAAAAATAGTACTTAATGGGTGGGGGACAACAATTTCTCAATATAATCTTCATTCTATTGCCATCATCGTTTTAATTTAACTTTTACTGCTGTTGTTACAGTATACAGAGTTTGTTTCCCCGCCACAGCGGGTCACCCTTTCCAGCCCCAGGAGGGTGGGGGGGGGTCCTGCATGCGGCCTTCGGCCTTCAGCCCCAGGAGGAGGGGGTGGCCGTGCCCCGGCCTTCAGCCCTGAAGGGGGGGGGGATTCTCATCTTTTAAATATTGTAAATATTGTTTTCTCATGGTCTACAAATATGTTCAACTGTTCTGCTGCTATTGTTGCTGTATTTTAAGTTGTTTTTTGCCAATAAATGAAAAAAAATTAAATTGTTGTTCTGTTATTCCTGTTGCTGTGGTACAAAAAGTGTTGTTAATAAAAGAAAAAAATATGTTTTTGTTATTCTTGTTGCTATTGAATAACGTACTAGGTAGATCTAGGGGAAAATTATTATTTATTGATTGGAAAAGTATGGTTTACAGTTAGTTGGGGGATTATGGTTTACAGTTGACTTCGGGGGATTAAGTTATCCTAAAAGACATAATTATCATATTTTCTAACATGCTGAACAAAATGGCTATTTCAAAATTTTGATCGGCTAACTTTGGGAAAAAATGAGCGTGGTAGGGGGCCTAGTTGCCCTCCATTTTTTTGGTCACTTAAAAAAGGCACTACAATTTTTAATTTACATTCCAATGAGCCCTCCTACGGTATTCTAGGACCACTGGGTCAATACGATCACCCCTGGAAAAAAAACAACAAACAAACAAATAAATACGCATCCGTGATCTTTCTTCTGGCAAAAAATGCAAAATTCCACATTTTTATAGATAGGAGCTTGAAACCTCTACAGTAGGGTTCTCTGATACGCTGAATATGATGGTGTTATTTTCATTAAGGTTCTATATTGTTTAGGGTGTCTCTCCCCCTTTTTTGAAAATCATCCAAATGTTCTCAGGTGTGTAACTTTGGATGAGTAGGACTAAACTTGATGCAACTTATATATTTGAAATCAGCATTTAAATCTGATTCTTTTGATGTATCTATTGGTATCAAAATTCCTTTCTTTAGAGTTTCGGTTACCATTGAGCCGGGTCGCTCCTTACTTACAGTTCGTTACCACGAACTGTTTGACTAAGTTTTAGACCATAGAAAACTAAAGGTAATAAAGGTGATAAGGTTTCGCTGTTTTATTGTTTTTTAGTTGTGCACTAAGATTAGTGAAAACGGCCACCAGCGGGAAGGTTGTGCACGGCCAGCCCCGTCCGCCCACCCCTTAGGATTAAAACCGACCCCCTAATATCCTCCCATTTGTAGTGCAAATGTGAAGATAGCTCTATATAGTGCTTGTCAATGGTTATCTCTTTTGTAAAGTTGTTTTAGTTTTTTAATTAATTTTTTTCTGTTACTAAGTTTTAGACAATAGAAAACCAAAGGTCATTAAGACCATAAGGCTTTAATGTTTTATTGGGTGTTTTTCTAAAAACTCCTCATTTTGTTGTGTACAGCCAGCCCTGTCTGCTCACCCCTTAGCATTAAATCCGACCCCCTGATATCCTCCCATTTGCACTGCAAATTGTCTAAAACTTAGTAACAGAAAAAAATTAATTAAAAAAACGAAAATAACTTTACAAAAGAGATAACCATTAACAAGCACTATATAGAGCTATCCTCACATTTGCGCTACAAATGGGAGGATATTAGGGGGTCGGGTTTAATCCTAAAGGGTGCGCGGACGGGGCTGGTTATGTACAACCTTCCCGTTAGTGACCCTTTTTTCACTAATCTTAGTGCACAACTAAAAAACAATAAAACATCGAAACCTTATTACCTTTATGACCTTTAGTTTTATATTGTCTAAAACTTAGTAACACAAGAAAATTAGTTTAAGAAACTAAATTTATTTATTAATTTACATTAATATCTTTTGCATGCTTGTTTGCATTGATTATTTATTTAATGATTGTTTATATGCCCCCAGGGCATAACTTACAACGCCTACCTCCGGGCTCTGGGGGGGGGCTGTGTCGACACCGGAGTTTTTTGTTATCGGAACTTTGAACTATTTTAACAAAATGTCTATCTCAAAAATATTTATCTGATGCATTTAGGGTGCGGCGAAGGCCGGAAGGGGGGGGGGGCTAGTTGCCCTCGGATCTCTTTTGACTCTTAAAAGTGAATAAGAACTTTCAATTTCCAATCAAATTAGCCCGCCCCAAGGTTTATACGAGCATCCCTTCCATAAGAACTATATATGCCCCTAGAGCATTACTCATAACGCCTGCCTCCGGGCCCTGGCGGGTGCCGTTGACACAGGAATTTTTGTTATCTGACCTTTGAACCATATTTAATGAAAAGGCTATTATAAAAATTTTATCGGATGGTCTTGGGGAAAAAAGTGCGTGGGGGGGGGGGGGCTAGTTGCCCTCGGATCTCTTTTGACTCTTAAAAATTGAACTAGAACGTTCAGTTCCCAATCAGAGGAGCCCATTCTGAAGTTCATACAAGCATCCCTTTCATAAGAACCATACACGCCCCCAGGACAACACTTACAACGCCTACCCCCCGGGCTCGGGGGGGAGTTTTTGTTATTTAATTTTTGAAAAATTTCCAAAACACTGGCTATCTCAAATTTGTAGCGGACGGGTTTGGGGGAAGAAGAGCGTGGCGGGCGCTAGTTTAACTCTCTTGACTCTTAAAAACTGAACTAGAACTTTGAATTTTCAATCAAATGAGCCCTCTATGAAATTTATACGAGCATCCCTTTCCTATGAACCATACATGCTCTTAGGGTAAAACTTAGAACGCCTTCCCCTGTGCCCTGGGAGGTTCAATTGACACCGGATTTTTTCTTATTTGACCTTTGAACTATTTCTAACAAAATATCTATCTCAAAATTTTTATCAGATGGGTTTTGAAACAGAAAGCGTGGGGGGGGGGGCTAGCTACCCTCGGATCTCTTTTGACTATTAAAAAGTAAGTTCTAACTTTCAATATCCAATCGAATGAGCCCTCTCTTAAGTTTATACGAGCATCCCTTTCATACGAACAATATATGCCCCAGGGCAAAACTTACAACGCCTGCCCCCGGGCCCTGGGGGGTTGTGACGACACCTGAAATTTTGTTATCTGACTTTTGAGCAATTTTAACTTAATGGCTATCTCAAAATTTTTATTGGATACATTTGGGGAAAAGGGGCGTGGGGGGGGGGGGGGCTAGTTGCCCTCTAAGCTCTTTTTACTCTTAAAAAGTGAACTAGAACTTTCAATTTCCTATCAAATAAGCCATCTCTGACGTTCATACATGCACCCCTTCAATAAGAACCATATATACCCCCAGGGCATAACTTACAACACCTGCCCTCGGGCCCTGGGGGGCTGTGCTTACCGCTGAGTTTTCGTTATATGATCTTTGAACTATTTAAAAAAAGCTATCTCAATTTTCTTATCGGTTGGGTTTGAGGAAAAAATGGTGTGGAGAGGGGGGCTAGGTGCCCTCTAATCTCTTTTTACTCTTAAAAAGTGAACTAGAACTTTCAATTTCCAATCAAATGAGCCCTCTTTGAAGTTAATACGAGCAACCCTTCCATAAGACCCATATATGCCCCCAGGGTATAACTTAGAACACCTGCCCCCGGGCCCTGGGGAGTTGTGTAGACACCTGAATTTTTGTTATATGATCTTTTAACGATTTCTAACAAAATAGCTATCTTAAAATTTTATTGGATGCATTTGGGAAAACAGAGTTTGGCGAGGGGGGAACTGGTTACCCTACAATATCTTTTGACGCTTAAAAAGTGAACTAGGGCTTTCAATTTCCAATCAGCTCACCCCTCTCTGAAGTTTATACGAGCATTCCTTGCATAAGAACCATATTTTTCCCCAGGGCATAACTTCGAACCCTCTCCTGAAGACTGTGGGTGGAGTGTCCTGCTCAAACATATAATTTTTAGAACTTTAAACTACGTTGAACAAAATGGGTATATCAAAATTTTGATTGGATTTGTTTGGGGAAATGGTTGGAAGGGTGTCAGTTGCCCTAGAATCACTTTTGACTATTAAAAGGGCAACTAGCCATTTAAATTTCCAATCGAATAAGCCCTTTCTGAAGTTTCTATGACAACGTTATCTATAAAAAACCTTACAAGCCCCCAAGGCATAACTTACAACCCTTGCCCTAAGGGCTGTGGGGGAGTTGTCATCCTCAAAGACCTAAGTTCTAGAAATTAAAATTACGTTTAATAAAATGCCTATCTTAAAATTTTGAATGGATGTGTTTGGGGAAAAGGTGGGCGTGAGAGGGAGGTTAGCTGCCCTCCAATCACTTTTGATTATTAAAAAGGGTACAAGCCCTTTTAATTTCCGATCGAATTAGCCTTTTTTAAAGTTTCTACGACAACAATTTCTATAAAAATTTTATATGCCCCCAGGGCATAACTTAAAAACCCTTCCCTGAAGGTCGTGGGGAGTGACCTCCTCAAAAACATATTTTTTTTATCTGGAAATCAACTATGCTGAAAAAAATGGCTATCTCAAAATTTTGATTGGATGTGTTGGGGGAATGATGGGTGTGGGGGGGGCCTAGTTGCCCTCCAATCAATTTTGACTATTAAAAAGGGCACTAGCCCTTTTAATTTCCAATCGAATGAGTTCTTTTTGAAGGTTCTACGACAACACCTGCTATAAAAATCTTATATGCCCCAAGGGCATAACTTAAAACTCTTGCCCTGAGGGTTGTGGGGGAGTGTCCTCCTCAAAAATATATTTTCTATTTGGAAATCAACTACGCTGAACAAAATGGCTATCTCAAAATTTTGATTGAATGTGTTGGGGGGAATGATGGGTGTGGGGGGGGGGAGGCCTAGTTGCCCTCCAATCAATTTTGACTATTAAAAAGGGCAATAGCCCTTCTAATTTCCAATCAAATGAGTTCTTTTTGAAGTTTCTACGACAACGCTTTCTATAAAAACCTTATATGCCCTAAGGGCATAACTTAAAACCCTTGCCCTGAGGGTTGTAGGGGAGTGTCCTTCTCAAAAATATATTTTCTATTTGGAAATCAACTACGCTGAACAAAATGGCTATCTCAAAATTTTTATTTGATGTATTTGGGGGAATGATGGGCGTGTGGGGAGGCTAATTGCCCTCCAATCACTTTCGACTATTAAAAAGGGCACTAGAACTCTCAATTTCCAATCGAATTAGCCCCCTTTGAAGTTTCTACGACGACCCTTTCCATATGAAGTGCCTCTGAAAACAAAACATAATGAATGAGAGCAGTCTTCAACTAGCTTTCATTCAGTGTGGACGAACAAAAAATAGCAATTTTCTGAATATTAAGAAGCTGTTTGGCAGGTTTTTCATGAACTTATTTTACCTAGTGAAATGAACGGACTTTTGCCTTGGATATTAGACTGGATACTTTGATAGTGATTTGGAGTTCGATCGCCAGGTGATAAATCCAGTTAGACAAGTTTCTGGTACCATGACGGGATTAATATTAAGCCCTGTTCTGAAATTTATTTATCGATCAATGACAGAAAGTGCGAATATTGAGTTAATTGTTGGTAAGACAACAAGCTTCTTTAGTAAAGACGACATAATTACAGCAAAAGAAATGTTGCACGATAAGTTCCAGTTTAGGAGCAGGTTCGTTAAAAATGTGAAATTCGAAGACAATGTTACAGAAATTTGTAAATGGTTACACGCTCGGGATCAAACAGTTCGTGGTAACGAACGGTAAGTAAGGAGCTGTAATGGGATGGATTCTCAAAAAATATACATCAAAATTCCCCAATTAAAGTTACCCCAATAAAGTAACATCACCCAAGAATGTGAATCCGAAAATTCAAGTAACCTACAAATCAAACAAATATCAAGCGTTCAATTTAAAATACTGAAATAAACGTAGCTAATCAAACAAAAAATCTTTCTCACAGAAAATGTAACTGGTAATTCGACTCCTGGTCTCCAAAGTATCCAATAAATACTAGCTTGATCAAATCTTGTACGACAGGTAACTAACACCTGTGTTCGATTAATAAGCGCTCGAAAATACCAAACTGTCAAGAGAGTAAGATTTACAATACAAAAAAAGTAGTCACTCGAGATGCAAAATATATTTGCTTGAGCTAATTGCATTGTTCTGGAGACTAAATTTAAAACCAGGTGTATTAATGAAATTAAATTGTACTACCATTTACAAATTTTAACAGAAATAAAATATAATTCTTATGAAAATTAAGCGACACCCTGCTGGTAAAATACTATAATGTAAAACTTTGTTCGTTCAAAACATTCTTGAGTTATAGCTTAAAGGTCATAAATTACGAGACTAACTGCTAGTAAAATATTGCAGTGTAGAATGCTTAGTTGTTAGAAAAATTCCAAAGTGATATCTTAAAAGTCATAAACTTTAATTAAACCCAAGTAGCTCATTGGTGAAAGCCCGTCCAATAGTAATGTAGGACAAATAGTACAGCCAATAAGGACTGAAAAAATATACTTTTAGCAACGCCTAAACGTAACCTCCGGCAAGATTGCAGAGGATAGATAGTTTAGACTTACCAAATTTGAGTCAGTCTTAGTTTGAGTTCAGTTTGAGTCTTACACCAGTCTTCTAGCAATTTTTTACCATGATTGTGTTGTAATAAACTTTTGAAGTGTACAAACTCTGAAGTGATTTTGTCTCAGTACAATTTATTATTTTGTTGATACCACCAAGAACTCTGCGACTATTATGTAAGTAACAATAAATGCATAATTATTTTATTTTATTCTCTTGTGTTAATATTTATCAGGCTCGTTAGTCCTTTTGGCTTCACTCGCTCATAAGGGAAACTGAAACTCATCAATCTGATTTCGACTCAGTATGGCCATTAATATAAGCTCCCTGCATACATTCCCGGATTAAGCCCCCCACCGTAGATATTCAATCTCCACTCAGGTAACCCACCCGCGAGCCGCCAGCCTAGAGTTTAACTGTATTCCCAATTGAATAAATTAATTGGAATCTCTGAATTAGTAAACATCAGAATATATAAGTAAAAGTTTAATTTTTAAAAAGAAACCCCCCGCACCATATTTTTAAGAGAAACCCCCCCCCAGTCTAAGGGGCGGGTTCTTTTTAAAGGTCAAAAAAAACACTGAAACCATTGAAAAAAAAACGCTGATAAATATTCCCGACAAGGAAATATTTTTTTTCTTTATCTATTTTTCTCTGTGCATGATTTGAAGTTTAATATTGTTTAAATATTTTAAATTGCAAAATTTTTTTTTAGGCCTAATAAACCGTAGTTAGTAGAAAAATAGGTTAAATTCAATTAAAAAATATAAATTTTAAATATTAAAAAAAAAATAAAAACCAGTTCCTAATTTTAACCCATCAAAAAAAAAAAAAACAATATTTCTTTATATAAAAACTCACAATTATTAAAAAAGAAAAAAATTGACAAAACAGTGGAAATTTCAAAATCACTTCCTTCATATAATGGTGATGCAGACGTAGATGAGTTTTTTATACAATTAAACCAATTCGTAGAAATAACCCAAACAGAATTAAAATCATTAGTAGGCATGTTGTTAATGAGAGTTAAGGGACAGGCATTAACATTCCTAAAACAAATAGAACAAACAATATGGGAAGATAACAATCTCCCAGTAAACTCAATTGAAAAATTACTAAAAGCGTTCCGAGAAAGATTTGTTGAAACCAGTTCAACACAAAAATTGAAGCATGGTACGGTATGTTTCGATGAAACACAAAATGTTAGGGAATACCTACACAAGGTCTGCGTATCCATTGAGGCAAAATCTGGACAAGAATCGGGCCCTTTATACGATAAAATCGTACTTAATGCTTTCATGCAAGGATTAAGCCCAAAACTATACCGAATGTTAATATCAAAAAATATTCAAACATTAGAACTAGCAGTTCAGGAAGTAGAGAGAATGATTGAAATTGACTCGATTGTGGCAAATCACAATAAGTCAAAAATAAATAATGTAGAAGGTTCAACTCCAGTACGATCGCGAGGTATGTACCCAGGATTTTTTTCAAGAGATAATTCACCCAAACCGAACCAAAATAGGTCTCCAACCCCTACGAGGCAAAGAATGGTACGTTTTGTACCCACGAATACGACAAACTACGTACAAAATCCCCCAATTATATGCTATGCATGTAATAAACAAGGACATATTGCCAGGGAATGCCGTACTAGAAATAACTTTACACCAGAAACCCCCAATCTTAATAACCGTTTGTTCGGGAGAACAAACTTAAATATCAATGGGTCAGGAAGCTATAGAAATAACCCCCCACGTCTCCCCTCGTACCACAACTCGTACCAATAAGGATTTGTACACACGAATCCTTCCCACTATATGAATCCCCAAACCTCAACAAATCCTTCCCCCAACCGACAAAATAATTATCGGTTCCCCAATTCAAACACGCGACAAAACATGTACCAATTTAATTCACGAACGATGTATCCAACTAGATTCAACAGGAATACAACCGAAAACAGAGGATATTTTATTTCGACGTGAAACGAAAGAAATTTTTCGTCAATACAAAACGAACAAATGCCGCAAGCCGTCGGCACAAGAAACTTTAACCCACGCAGTAACACCTGGCAAAGAAAAAAATCAAATGTAAACCAGCTGGGAACTTCCCTAACAAATGAAAGTCCCACCGACACCCAACCTCAAACGCCAACTTATCAAATAAGCTCTCAGGGAAACGAATCAGGCCCCCCAGAAGATTAACTGGGACCCTGGAGGCCAGTAATTTTCATAGGTCCCATCCAGTAATTGTACCTTCCTTAAGCGATAATGATGACATATTACCCATATTAAATAATTTTAGTGTTGCGAGTATTAATTTCAAAGCGTTAATAGATTCAGGCGCATCTGTTAACATAATAAATTCGAATGTATTTAATAGACTTCCAATATATATTAAGCGACGGACAAATTTCAATATTCCCAATTTAACAAGTGTCAAGGGGCATAGGCTCGAAGCTATAGGCTCCATACGTTTTGATGTGACAAAAGATAATAAAATCTTTCCTACAAACTTCATAATCTGCAAAAATTTCCCATATGAAGCGATAATTGGTGCTAATTTTTTAAAATCTAATAAGGTGTTATTAGATATAGCAAATAACAGACTCGTGTATCCATACGATGCTAATCTCCAACGCATGGAGAGAGGGGAAGCAACAGTGAACAGAATAAAGTCCTTTGTACCTCACCCCTCGTCATTTTCTCCCACAGGACGAGAGAGAAAACCAAGCAGCAAATGGATCGAGTCAATAAAAGCAAAAATGGGAAAAATGCGGGAGTATAGACAATCAGAGATAAAGAAAATAGCTGAATTGTCGAATTAAATAATAAATCCAAGTACTATTTTAAGAGGAAAGGACTTAAATTTACCCCTACAACCAACCCCAAAACCGGAAGATTTGACGCAACCACGCGCCAATCTCAACTTAATAGAAAATAACTCGGAAGAGAAATATTATGGGTTCGCGGTACGCAAAACAAGAATCCCCCCAAACACTATGCAAAGAGTACAAATTTCTCAAATGGTCACCCCTGTAAATGACAATTCTGAAATCTGGTTCGCATCCCCGTGCAAAGAAATTCCAGAAAACCTGTCTTGCGAAGAACAGATCATTTCATACGAAAAAGGTGAAGGTTTTATTTGGTTAACTAACACGCATGAAAACGATATGATTACATTGAAAAAAAGGATTATGTCTTGTTGAAATACAGGTCATCTCTGAGCATGAGCTAAACAAACTGAGAGAATCCAAGGAAAGCTTAGTTAATAAAATTGGAACCAACAATCCAAAGAATTGGTACCCCCTAACAAAACCCCAATTTTTCGAAAAGTTTAAATTAGATCATATTCGAGATACGCAATTAAAGGAAAAATTATGTGAATTGCTTTGGAATTTTAGAGATATTTTTTCTACATGTGAGGAAGATATCGGTTTGATACCATTTTATCAACATTCTATCCAAACCACAGGGTTGCCCGTAGCTAAACAGCTCTATCGCATCTCCCATCCCTATAAAGGCTGGTTAAAAAATTAAATCCGCGAACTAGAAAGAAACAATATAATACAACCGAGTATAAGCCCGTATTCAGCCCCCGCTATGCTAGTACCAAAAAAGAATAAGGACCTGAGGCTTTCAGTGGATTATCGAGCCTTGAATAAGCAACTAGTAAGCGACAAATTTCCCCTGCCACGAATTGATAAAATCCTAGAGTCCATCTCCACCAAAAACAAAATTTTTACGTTTCTTGACCTCACGCAAGGTTATCATCAAGTTAAGATAGCAGATACCGACGTTTATAAAACGGCCTTTTCAACGACGGAATGCGGTTCTTATGAATATTTGAGAGTACCCTTTGGACTCAAACCAGCTCAAGTGCATTATGTAGACCTCTGTTACACTTATTACGAGGTATAGAAAATATTATCCATTTTGTGGATGATGTTATTTGTGTGGGAGAAACACCTGAGGACCATTTAATTACATTAACCAAAGTTTTTGAAAAATTCAGAGAGGGTAATCTGAAATGTAGACCGGAAAAAGTAAATTTGTTTCAATCCGAAATAAAATTATTGGGAATGATAGTGACCCAAGGTCAAATATCACCGGACCCTGAAAAGATAAAATGTGTAGAGAATCTTAAACCGCCAAAAACTATGAAACAATTAAGAGGCATTATTGGTTTAACCAGTTATTTTAGAAAATTTATACGTAACTACGCCCAAATCGCAAAACCCCTAACAGACCTAACTAAAGGGAATTCTCAAAATGTTACCTGGTCTCAGGAAGCTCAAACTTCTTTAGACACCCTCAAGAAAGCTCTTACCTCTGAAGCAATATTAGCGTTACCAAACTTTGAAAAAGGTACATTCGTGGTTACCACCGATGCTTCAGCTCTAGGTGTCGACTCAATCCTTTTCCAAATAATCCCCATGGAAAAAAACCCCGAATCCCAACAGGACACCCCTCAATAGATGGAGACACGCATATGCTATTCAAGCAGAACTCTAACTAAATGAGAAAATAGTTATTCAGCAACTCAATTAGAATTACTATCTATAATTTACCACTTAGACAAATTTAGACATTATTTAGTAGGACGAAAATTCAAATTTCGCTCGGACCATAAAAGCTTACAATACCTAAGCATATTCAAGAATCCAACCGGAATTTTAGCGCGATGGATAATGAAAATCCAAGATCTGGATTACGAATTCGAACACGTGACCTGTAAACAAAATGCACCTTGTGATTACCTAAGTAGATACCCTGAGAATAACCCTTCAGATAATGAAATTAAACAAATAAATGCCATTAATCCATGTAAACGAAAACATAAGAAGAATAAACCAAAAATCCTTATGGAAGAAAAAGGGCCACGAGTAATTCCCTTATCCCTTGACAATATTAAAAGAAACCAAGTTAGGGATGAAATGTGTTTAACTCTCATTAATTACTTTGTAAATTCAGATAATCTCCCTGATAAATCCAAAGCCCTATGACGTGAAATAGACAATTATTATTATGACCTCGACAAGAAAATCCTTTGCAGGATAGTAACAGGCGAAACAAATAGAAACCAAACGTTAATAATCCCAATGCTTCCCCAAAACTTAATAATACCTGCCTTTGAGTACTTCCATCCGGAAATAGGCGGACACTTAGGAATAACCAAGACATTTCACAAGCTAAAACAATACTTTTATGTTCCGTCGGCATTAATAAAACTTAAGGATTATATAAATACGTGCGAAGCGTGCAATTTAAGGAAAAACCCCCAAACAGACCCAAATCCCCCCTTGGGAAGAGTACCAGTAGCAAGGTTTCCGTTCGATATCGCTTCATTTGACCTTTTTGGTCCAAGTGGTGGATTGCCCGTTTCTAATAGAGGTCATTCTTGCATCCTCTCAATAATAGATCATTTTACCGGCTTCACTTTTGCCAAAGCATTGAAGATTAAAGGCGTCTATATCACAAGATAGGCCCTAGCAAAAATATTTTTAGAGTTTAGCGTTCCTCAACGGGTCATTAGCGACAATGGATCTAACTTCGTTTCTAAAGTAACTAGGGATTTAATGAGTTCCCTTAAAATAGAAAACTAGTAACCTCTCCCTACCATCCCCAAGCTAATGGAAAAATCGAAAATAGGCACAAAATATTTTCTAATATCTTGAGTATTTATTCAAAAGAAAACCGAAACGATTGGGATCAATATCTACCTTATTTAACTAAGGTAATTAATACGGCATACTCGGAAACGACTAAAGAGAATCCATTTTTTCTTTTGTTCGGACGCGATTTTAAAATACCTTATCAAGAAATTGTAGAATCAAGACAATATTACAATAGTACAGAGGACTATAAACAAGACTTTATAAATAAGATGAGAAAAACCTATAAAATAGTTAGAAAAGAGTTAGAAAAATGTAAAATGAATCAAGAGTTGAGGAATTAGTACAAAATCAAAGGGAATATAAATTTCCAGGTAGGTGATCGTGTCTATCTAAAAAATGAAGCTAAACTGGAAGGCAAAAAACTGTCCAATAAATATTCAGGACCCTACAGAATAATCAAAAATATGACAACGATTTTACTTTCAAAATGATAAATCCAGAAAACGGAAGAACATACAAATCACATGTAAGCCGTATGAAAGGCGCCAAATACCCCGTTAAGTGGGCACCCGAACCCTCACCTTCAGATTCATCAAACGTGGAAAATCAATTTCCTAGGCCCAGGCTATCCGAACTAAAGCCCTTTAATTTCAAACAAAACTATTTTGAAAACAATAGCGAAGAGGAAGATTTTGAAGAATTTTTGGCCATGAAAAACCTAGTCATCCCTAAAAGAAAACCCCTAATACCCATGCCTCTAAGAACCAAAAAATCCAGAGAGTTCGTCCACAGATAGCCCAGAGCAAGAATTGGATTATACGCTGTCACCAAAAACCCAATTTTTCCCCGATAGAATTTCGACCCCATGTCCCCCCCAAAAGATTTTCTGATGACATGGTGTCCCCAGCAACCCCAGGAGAAAGGCCCCTTTCGCTACAGGAAGAATTAAACAGAGCCGTGGAGACCCCAGTTACAAAAATGAGGAAGACTCCTCCTAGGGACACAAACATAAAAAGCTTGAGAGAAGCCATGGACCTTATAAATTATCCAATAAAAACAAGGCAAAGTACGGTGCCTTGGACACAGGAACACCCGGAAGAAGAAAATTTGGGACAATACCATCACATAACGGTGTCTAAAGTAAAACCCAAAGAATCTCACTCCTGGAAACAGACCATGCTACGAAATACACCTCACCCCCCGGAAGATATGGCATTCAAGCAGTGGAGACATTCTCCAAAAGTATTTGACTCCTCCCAGAGATCTCAAGAATCTTTTAACTCCCCTGAAACAGGATTTCAACGCGAGAAAATGGAAAATAAGCCCTCTAACTCAAAAGGAGACGAAGTATACGAAGCAAGGGCAGGAGACACCCTTCAATTGCAAAGGATCTCCCCCGAAAGCTCAAATAATGAATCCTCAGATACTAGCTCTAATGAGTTCGATGATGAATCAGATCCTGACTACCCTCAAAATGCTCCAAAACAAAAACCAACTTCTGCCGCGGCCCATGCAAAAGCCGCAAAATTAAAAGGTAAAAAATTCCTACTAAAACAGTACAAGAAATTCGACCTAATCTCTAAAGGAAAATCAAAACATAGTAGAAAGCCTGAAACAGAACAGGAAATTACCACGAAATCTGGCCGAATTAGTAAGAGGCCAGACAAATGAACATACGTCTATAATAAAATACCCCAGAAACTTACATATCAGTATTAAATCTAAACGAACAATTTGAAAAAAAAGACTTAAAACAATGGTACATGAGTAAAATACTATAATGAAAAATACCCATGAAAGGTCAGAAGAAGTTAAAGGTCAATTTTTCCAGACCTATATCCTGGCTTGGTAAAGAACCCCAAAGATAGAAGAAGAACAAGAATTGTTCAAACCATCCTCCAAAAAGAAAAAATACCTAGTGCAACCCCGTTATTGATAGAACAAATATGTATAAAATATTTAAAATACTATAAAAACTTCTTGACGACTCGGCAAAATTAGTAGCATAAAAATCTAAAATCGACAATATGATAGAAGCCACACTTAAATCCCTTAGGGAAGTGAAGGCCTCCCAAGAAACAATGAACAAAAGAATAAATGAGATTTTAATAACTAAACAAATGGATAAGTTGGTTGAAACCCAGTTTATGGAAGTTAAAGAACAGACCGCCAAAATCCAAAATGAAATGGAATCAATAAGCGATGCCACGCTTTTCGAGGGATATAATTATCCCGTTCAGATCCTAAAATTACAAGTATTATACGATAAAATGCAGGAAATTGGTAAAAAAGTACAAGATTATAGAAACAGTACTGTTCTGTCCGCGACAATGGCAGTACAAGAAGCCCTAGCACCCCAACGAGCAAAGATCCTAGACTTGCAGCATAAGTACGATCATTTAAAAGCACAGAAAGAAATAATTCAGTTGCAACAGGACAGCTTAGAGAAACGACTAAAGGAGAACCATGCCAAAATCACCGAAGAACTTCAAAAACAGAAAGATTTCTGCTCAAACCTAGAAAAAATAGTTGCAACATACTTCACTGTCGAAATTGACCTACCCCTCAGTCCCCATTTGGAAAATCTTCTCACTAACACCTACAACGAAGGGTCATCCCAACCCGCATATTTTGCGAGTCCAAATCAAGCCCGTCATCATCACATAAAACCCCAAGTGGAAACTAATCAACAGAATCCTCCAACGGATAATAATATAATTGTGAGGGCCCAGTACCCTGACGCCCAAGAGAATGTTACTACGGGCCAAGATTCCTCAGAAATCTATGCACCACAAGGAACACCCAAAACCCAACCATTGCCAGAAGGTACAGAAAACTAAGGAATACCAGACATGAGAATAAATCAAAAAAAAAGAGGTAAAAATTCTTTTTCGTCAAAATCCCCTTCTAATACATTAAAGTGACTACATTTTATAGAATGTGATGTATACCGACAAAAAGTAGTAAATAACCCAATATTCGAGCGAAAACTCGTTAAACTAGATAATTATGTTTCTGCTAGACAGAACATAGTATTTCCTTAATAAGTAAATATATTAATAAATGCAGATTAAGAATTAAAAGATAAAAAAAAAAAAAAGGAAAGGAATAGCCATCCTTACACTGTTAGGAATAGTTAAATAGCATTTCGGAAACCCCCCACAGGGGATAAACCCGACGAGCGCGAGGGATCGCTTCGTGAGACGATTTGCTTCAGGGTACGAGCATCAAACCCGTGTCCTGGGTTCGGTCGTCTATCAATCCATAACCACATCTCATTACAATCCAAAAATTACTTTTAGTTTTAATGAAGCATTCGGATATACGCTTGAATACTCAACTGGGGAGTCAACCGATCCGGGGAGCCTTCGGTGTGTCGAGCCTCCAAGGGCTTGATTGAGTGTATGTGGATGTTCGATAGGCTGAGCGTTCCTTAAGGACAAATTCTACCCTTTTCCGAAACCAATTTTGTGGGATATTTATTTTTAATCACCATGCCAACGACATAATCAAATACGGAACTCCAAAATATAATAATTTCAATCACAAGGAAAGATGACTGGAAATAACTACCACCCAAACTTGCCGTAAAGAATATAAGAACGTCAAAAAAATCCAGTCAAAAAAAATATATGTGCAAATTATTATCGTGTTAATTACCAAGCTAAAACGCAATTAGGAAAACAAGTAATTAGCGGCAGTCTGATGATCAAGCAATTGGGTTTGTAAGTGTGTGTAGGTGCATATGTATGTATGTGTATATGTGTGCATATATATGCGTATATGCATATGAGGATAGTAATAATGCGAGGCAAAATTTACTTGCATATGAGGATGTAGTGACTAACCTGGTCATAAGTATAGGGTTTTCTGTTAACTTACATGACAGAAGCAAGCCTAGTTAATCTTCCAAAAATTATCCATGTAGGCCTAATAAAAAAAAAAATCTGTCCCAACGCATAAGTCAATATGAACCGAAGACCTTGCAAAAAAAAAAATTAATTAACTAATTGAAAATAGCCATAAGTAAAATTGTATCTTTTCTGGGTAAAATAGCGAATACCTAATCCGCATATATGAATCGCGGCCTTTATCTGAGCCTTAAAATGAATTCAACTACTTAAACGAACCCTACGAGTTGCTAAGAAAAAAAAAATAATAAGTTCCCTTCTCGCCAATCTTACTAAGCAAATACCACATCTGTCAATGTTAAAATAATTATGCGATTCGAAAAACCCTCGTAAAGCGTTGATATGATGAGAAATGAACACCCATAATACCAGGTGGAAGCCATTAGGATTTGTGATAACATAGTCAAAGTATCTAAGAATAATATTCTCGAGCTAAGAAACTCTCTTTTCTCATTTCGTGATTAACAAAAATGCTGACCCGTATACCGTGTGTATTTCGAACTAATCGCATACCAATAATTGATAGTCTATTCGCCTAAAAACTAAGAATTAGCTTACTATACCAAGATGTTTCTCAAATATCAAGACCCTTGCAGCAAAAAAAATTGGCCCTGATAAAAATGAGGAGATTATAAAAAAAAAAATAATATAGCTTGCTATCAAAAATTGATATCAAAAATATATCCTTAATTATATATTTGGTCGTATATTGCTCATAGAGTGGTCTGGTATAACAGAAAATAAATAAAATAATACAAAGTTCCATTCCGAAACCTAAATGAATAAAGAAAAATAATTGCTATAAAGTTGATGTAAAACGAAAATTTTAGTAACCTTAAGAAACGTAAAAATAGTTCGCAAGAATAATGTAAAAATAAATCCCATATGAAATCCCTATAGAACTTGAAGATAAATCAAAATCGTAGGACTTAAAATACTAAATTCCATAGGCAGACTTCAGCCTATAGAAACGTAATAGGACATTTTAGTAAGGGATAAGTCCTTTCGTAGGAACTAAAGATTTCTCTTTAGTTTAGTTCCTGTAATGGCGTAGTCGAACACTAATATTGCTTCGACAAGTAATCTCTGTAATGTACAAACTAATTTCGTATCATTCGTGCAGGCTAAACAGCCTGAATGACAAAATAAACCTTCCTTAATCAAGAAAATACGCAAATAGTTAACAAATTCATAAAATAACGTACCTGCGAAACACAAGTAGGACAGACTAAAGCAAAAAAAGCGGAATTAATTAATTTTTTACTTTTTTTTCTTCTACTTGTGATGCGATGAAGCGCTTCGCTAGCAAAAACAGCGGTACCATGAACAAAAACTATAACCAACGACCAAGGTAATTAAACCAGTAATTGTATAAGTAATTGTAATTTTAATTGTATAAGTAATTGAGTTAACAATAATGACGTTATTGCCATACAGCCGCTAAGGGAAGAATGAAACCAATCGTCAAAAAAAACTGCCAA
Organism: Artemia sp. Qi Xiang Cuo; assembly: GCF_049724085.1. Classification (NCBI taxonomy): domain Eukaryota; kingdom Metazoa; phylum Arthropoda; class Branchiopoda; order Anostraca; family Artemiidae; genus Artemia; species Artemia sp. Qi Xiang Cuo. The sequence continues at coordinate 54,899,188 of NC_142806.1, read as the reverse complement.
TTAATTATAACTAGAAATTTTACTAGAAAAAGCCGTAGCAAGAAAATATAGAGCCGCAAGATTAGAATAGCAAAAAGTGCCAAATCTTGAAATAAACCCATTCGCCAAAAATCCGAAAATCAGCCATACGCCATATGCATATATACATATAATTGAATCCTAAAATATTGCAATTGCAGAAAAATATTAAAAAAAAATGAAACTGCCACTGTTAACGAGACGAGTAACAAATTTATTTTGCCACGAACGATAATCAATGAGTCTCAAAGGAGGACATTCGCAAAATAAGGAATCTATTTGCCAACCAAAATACAAGGAGCCGTAAGAAATAGGCAAGTTTCAGCCTAACCCTGGAGTAGGAAAAAGAGAAAAGAGAATAATAGCATCCTTTTGCAAAAAAAATTAATTAAAAATGAGACCAATATAATTCTGCCTTGATGCGACCTAGTAACTTCCTTCACATACCAAATAATAAGGCGATAAAATGGAAGAAAAAAAAATTCTTTCAAAACAATTATCGCGTATACCTGCAGCAAAACAATACTTAATAAATTTTTACTAACCTTATGAACGAGTCACGGCCTTTAATCAGAGTTAATCCCTATTCCCCCCAATAAGGACTATAATATAGCAAGTCACACATATTTACAAGAGCTAAGTCTTGTCCACTATGGAACAAGTATCCTTAACTGAAATTGACAAGGCGATAATGAACTTATATATGAATAATTCAAGGGTAATTTCAAAATAATCACGCGGAAGTTAAGCTGTAAAGGAGAGCAAGCAAATAAATTGTACCATCTGTAAAGCGCACCTGCCCTTTGCTCTGAGAAATGATTCAAAAATCCTAAATCATAAGGTAAATCAAAGATAAATTTTTAAATTCTATCTTTAAATCAAGTTCCGACAGATGAAAAACCCAATGAAGATTAACACGATAAAATACCAACAAAAAGGACCCACAGATAACTGGGTCATGTTCAAATCAAAATTACGAGTTCCCCCCCTTTTTTATAGTCACACAGCTCACTTGTTCGGCACGTCCGTGGCATAACGTATAGTGCCGCGAAATAAAAAAAAAAAAAAGGATAAGAGAATATTCAGCGAATACTTTTTAGGATCATCTTAAAAATAAAACATATACCAGTGAAAATCTTGATACCACCATACATGCGCCATGTGGCACAACCCCTATCACAAAAAAAATGCTGAAACGTAATTAATGCAAAAAAAAGAAAACATCTAAACGTAATTAATTGCACACTTTTAGGCGAAAATCGGGCCAATCCGCCGATTCCTAATTATTCACCCCCAGAATAGGGATAATATGCCGTACGACAACCTAAAAGTATTATGATTGAAAATAATCTATTTTATTATATAACAGAACCGCCATATAAGACAATCCCTTGCGTGTAATGATCTGGTTTTCAAGAAAACCTAAATCAATCAAACTTTAGACAACACATTTTGATTTGATTTCCATGTTTTTCTATAACATTTCCAATACCTTTATAATAAAAAAAAAAAAAATTTGTATATGGTGGTGAATTATTGCACCCGAATTAGACTAAATCGGATTCTACCCTTCAGCAAATACGCTACAAAACATAAATATATCTTAATTTTCATTAAAAAAAAAATACAAGGAAGATTAAACTTATTACGTCCTATCAAATCTTTCTTTAGGTAAACCCGTATTTAATAAAAAACGCCTCCGTGACGTGGCGTAACTCTGTCACGGGTAAAGAATAAGTTGACACCTGAGAAGTAAATAAACCTACCTTTAAATCGTTCAAGCGGGAATTTTTCTTTGACTAACAAACTTTTGTATCCCACCAATTTAACATCATTTTAGAGTATGCTAAAATAGGGAATTTATCCTTGCGTAATTTAAAAGGAATTAAGTAAATAGCAAAGCGCGACTCTTCACACAGGTCGACTTGAACTAAATAGCAATAGTAAATAGCTACTGAAACAACAAATTAGGAACGAGTCGCATTCAATATAAAATAAATTAATCCCTTTAATTAAGCATGTAGAAAGCTGCATAAATAAATTAAAAAATATTTTAATAAGAGCAGACGTAACTAAACAAATTGATAGCGATGTATAAATTATTATTATTACTACATGCGCTCCGCATGGTTAAAAAAAAAAAAAAATTTATTTGTTATAAAAAAAAAAAAAAAGAACACACTTAAAACAAGGTGAAGCACAATTTTCAATAAAAGTCAGTAGTAGTACCTTATACGCTTCCAAGGTGACAATAAAATTTTTTTTTCTTCTCTCAAGAATTAATAAAAGCACAGTATACATGGCAATTCTAGTTCGTAAGGGCGAAGTAAAATAACCGTCAGTGGACAACACCATAAAATACCTTAAAATGGTATAGGAAAAATGACTTAAATATCCACATAACGTATAATGGTGAGGGCGAATGGACCCCCAAGCATAGGAGGTTGGATCCAAGAATGCACGTGGTGTACAGTGTCTCAACATGCAATCACTTGACTCTCACCCTCCGTTGAGAAAAAGTCACGGAGATACGAGACTTGATTCCACAATAAGACGTTGCATGGGAAGTACTACAACGGTCTAGCCACCAAGCTCCTTAAACAAATAGACCTTCAGTTTTGGGTAGCGGTGGCCACAGGGGAATGGCAATGGTGTTATTGTCTTTCCGTTGCCGTTCCCGTTTGGTCCTAGCTCTCTATGATTAACAACTATGGATGTTGTTAGCTCTCTTATGAGGAACGACCATAGAAAAAAAAAAACTACGGTTGTTAAATTGAAAAAAAAACTACCCTCAATCAAGGAGAGCCATTGGTCAGCGATCGAGACGTGTGGTGCCTCGTATCCCCATTTGTCACAACAGGAAGATAAAATGACAACGAGGGTAACCATACGTGAGTCTGAAGCGAAAATGAAAAGGATTCCGATACGTGGGGAATGCCTTGACTCTGTATGCTTTTCCTGTTGATTGTTTGGGGGAAGTGTGCAGAGTCGAGGTATCTCTTACGAAATACAACCAGAACAGAAAGAACAATGCCATAGAGACTAGTAAAATTAACTATGCGACCTGCTAAAATTACCCTACCTAACCCTCACAATTTGAAATGTGATAACTCAAGTGACCATACGAGAATATGGAATAAAAATGGACAAAAATCCCGATGCGTGGGAATGCGTTGACACAGTGCTGGGACTCGAGTAGTTTAATTTTGTGTTCGGGCACTGCGCCGAGGTATTTCCTACGAAAATCAACTCAAACAGGAAGGAAACCCAAGGATACCAGTGAAAGTTAAATACCATAAACTAGAGGAACCAACTAAAAACAGCTAAAAATAATAACAAATATCACCAAATTAAAGGCACTTAACTAATCTATTATTATGCGTTAACAATTTTTACATTATGTTAATTTATTTCACAATTACTTATAAGTTTTAAATAATAACACATTTCCATATACGTTTTTTAACTAACCTTCAGCCACTTGTTAAGAGAAACGCTTGAACATGCAACCATCTGTTTTGTTGATTTTGTTAGCCTAAATCTAGTAGAATAATCAAAAAAAACGTAAACATGATGAGAGACCCAAGCCATCAACAATTGAATAATCGTAGACGAGAAAATACAATCTTATGGAATCTTATGATAAGACATAGCGTAGACAATATTAATGCTCCGCTAAGGGAATGGGGACTTGTTAACAGTTTAATGGAAGAAGAGGAACTCATTAAGGCAGTAGAAAATCTTTATTGTCCAAGATTATGTTGTCTTCTAAAAACTCGAAAGACAAGATTGGAACAAAGAGTGGTCCTTAGATTAACATCAAGCCTAGTGTTTTATAACTGTAGTGCACGTGAGATAATAAGAACACTAGAGCACACTAGACGAAGTGCCAACCTGGCCTTCCGAACTTTAGTACAATATATCCCATCAACAATGTATAGCTCGTTGTCTGAATATATCGCCAACAATATGTGGTACGATCAAGACGATAATAGCATAACTACGACTTGGCCCATTAAATTCCCCTCCATACTAATAGATGAAGGCCATACGTTAAAAGGTGAAAACTTTCTTAAAATCTTGTACGTCAATAGTGTAAATAACACGTACCTAAATCCGATAAACCCTTCAACGGGAGCCGCAATTTTTCAAGTTGCCCCAAGAGAATATAAAGACATAAAGAAAATAACCCTGAATTTCTTCCAAGAAGATGAAAATTTTGGAAGAAAAATAGTACCTGGATTAGACGTAATAATACGCGAGCAACTATGCTGTTGCCAATCACACGTAAACTTAAGTTTCTCCGTAGTAAAGACAATAAATGACCCCTTGTCACTATCTTAGCTGTGCCGGAAAGTCATTCGTCACAATATGCGGAAGAATGATATAACCACCCCTTCGGAAGGCCTGCACCTCCCAAAACAACTATTAGTGTATTTAATGTACCTAAATATACCTGAAAACGGTAAAAATGATATAATTTTCGAACTCCAATTCCTCACCCCAAATGTTTCATCATGGGAAAATTACCGACTTCTAGATATGCTTAAATCTCCAAATTCAGAGGCGGCACTGCTGGACGATTCACCCATATTGAAATTAAAACCCAACCTCAATTTAAGAAACTGTATATATAGATAATCTTGTTAAAATGAATTATAAAGGAACCATCTAATGTTATCTTACCTGTTATAACTATGACAATCGATGATTATCAAAAAAAATGCATTATAAAACAGTATTTTGTTAATATTTAGGGAACTATAAATCATAGTAAATATCACGAGACCTAAATATACTAGCAATATATTGAAAAGAAGGTAGTTTATGGAAAGTCTCTATACTTTTAAGACTATAATGCGACCGCAAAGTCGTTAAACTAGAGTACGGAACTTTAGGAATGAAATTATGTTCGAACACACAAATAGCCAGGTGCAAGGTGGCACCGGTGAAAAAGTAGTTCAACTTCATCCTAAAGTTGCCTTGTTTTTCCACACAAAGTAAATATTCATCATTGGTTAACATGGAGCTTTAAGTAAGTTATGGTTAGACGAATTAGTACCCGATGTATTGAAGAAATGCCGGTTAAAAGGTAGTTTGACTTCGACCTAGAGTGTACCATAACCATAACCAATCTTGGAAAAAAAAGTTATAAATTAATAAAATATAAGTGGAAACTACCTTTTATTTCAGAATAATGGCCAAAGCAATTATTGACACAGAGTTCAGATGCATTAAACATGCAAAAGAAAATGTTATATACTCAGCGGCAATGATTATTGTGAATAAATCAGGGGAAGAAGGCTTTGCGAAAAAATGGGATATCAAGTACGACTTAAGAGAATACAACATAGGATCATATATCTTCGGATTACGTCTAGCAAACACGCCCAAATATCGACCATCCAGAGGCAAATTAGGAATAAAATATAACGGCAGAAAGGGCTAGTACCTTTATTTAGTTCAACACGAAGTAAGAAAGTTGCAAAAACTATATAAAATCAGATACTGGTACGCTAAAGGTCCTTGTCAGACAGATTTATTACTTCTTGGCAAATGTAGAAAGCAAAAATTCGTTTATAAAATTGAAGGAAACCCAAACTGTAAACATGACCCCCTCCAAGAAGTAAAATATTACAAACAGTACTTGTACAATCCAAAGAGTGTACCATATAGAGAGAGGAGAAATGAAATTGTGTTTAAAAGAATTAAAACTTATCAATCGAAATCAAAAGTGATCAAGAAAACAAAAAAAGCTGAAACAATCAAATAATTAAAGCCCAATTACTCTTACGTTAAAACAATCAAAATTTTACGTGAAAGTAATTAAAATATACATCCCCCCAGCTTAAGAATCAAAAATACGATGACCATAAGCTGGGTAACGAATTGAACGACACCAATTATTAATCTCACCTTGTTTCCGTATGACAAAAAAGATTATTATAAAATATTAAAAATTTACTGTCAATTTAGTCTCTTGTCTCCCCCCCCCCCCCCCAAAAAAAAAAAAAAAGAACAAATGATAGGAATCTAAGCTCTCGTTCAATTATCAGTTATAAGAAGTCTTCCTGTATAATGTCTAATGAAATATTAATTCCAGAAACAGCAAAAAGGACATCTTTTAGGATGACTTAATCTCCCACAGTTCCCATGGGAAGGGCTGCAAGTTATGAACTTTGCCCATTGCTTACGTATTGCATTCGTTATTGGGAAGTATACAGACATTTTCAGGAAGGATGTTTTTCTGGTGGGGGGATTGCTGGAAGAGGGGGTTACTTGGGAGAATTTTTCCTTGGAGGATGTTTCTTTGGGGCAAGGGACATTTCTATGAAGGGGGTGCCGGATTTCCAAGCATTGTTTAAAAAACGATCAGAAATTAAATTTAAAAAAACAAGTTTTTTCAACTGAAAGTAAGAAGCAACATTAGAACTTAAAACGAACAGAAAGTATTACGTATATGAGGGCGTTCTCCCCCAAGTCAATACCTCGCTTTACGCTACAGTTTTTTTAGTGCTTTCAAAAGAGCTATCTATTCTAATTAAACGGCCTTTGTGATTCAGGGGTTTGCGAATTAATTTTTTTTAACTTTTAACGTAAAGAGCGGGGTATTGACTAAGGGTAGAACCCCCTCATATACGTAATAACATATATGTAATAAAAAAAACAAGCAATACGGCTCAATAGTAATCGAAACATTTAAAAACGGAATTTTGATGTCAATAAATGTATCAAAAGAATGGGCTTATAATGCTGATCCTAAATATATAAATTTTATTAAGTTTAGTATTACTCATCAAAGGCTAAGAGCCTGAGAAAATTTACCTGATTTTTTAAAGATGGGGGAAACATCCCCTACAAGTGAAAGAATTTTAATGAAAATCACACTGTCAGATTCAGCGTATCGGAAAACCCTATTACATAGGTTTCAAGCTCATATCTGCAAAAATTTGCAACTTTGTATTTTTTGCCAGAAGAAAAATATACGAATATAGAAGTTCGTTACGTAAATTAATTTGTAAATTACGTCAGAACCAAATTTAGAGGCAGCCATTTAGCAAAAGAAAAGTAAAATTTTATGCAAATTTTGTTTACTTATTCAATGACGGTGAGCCAAAATAAAAGCTGCACTAACTAAAAAACGATCAGACATTAAATAAAAAAAAACAAGTTTTTTTAACTGAAAGTAAGGAACGACGTTAAAACTTAAAACGAACAGAAATTATTCCGTATATGAAAGGGGCTGTCCCCTCCTCAAAGCGTCGCTCTTTACACTAAAGTTTGACTCTGTCTCACAACTTTATTTTTTAAAACAATAAAAAACATTAGCGTAAAGAGCGAGGCGTTGAGGAGGGAACAGCCCCTTTCATATACGGAATCATTTCTGTTCGTTTTAAGTTTTAATGTCGTTCCTTACTTTCAGTTTAAAAAACTAGTTTTTTTGTTTAATAAAGAAAAGAAGCCAGTGCAAAATTCGTAATTGAGAATCCTTGCTCGGTTCCCACTTTAGGCAATATAGTAATGGCTTCTCTGGCTGTGAAACTTACCTGGATCACTCAATACCCTCAGTGGTCACAAGTCCTTTGTCGATTCAGTGTGTTCAAATTACTGAACTACGTAAGATTAAAGCCGACTGGAAACTTATAGTTAAGTCTAGAGATACTGCTGAAGCTATCGTTGACCACATAAAAGGCAAGCAACCAACGATAAATGCGTCACTAAGGGCTCCAAACATTATTGGAGCAATGAAAAGAATTCCCCTCGAAATGGAGGAACTAGATGTGTTGCACCTTATCTCAAGAGCTTGCAAGGCAACCAGGATCGGAAGCTCACGTTCTTACAAAGTTTACTTTGACACCCACGCTGACTTGGACTCCTTCCTTAAACACAGAGCCAAAATTGGTTACGAAGTACTTCCTGTTGATGAATATAAGTTTTTGCTAAGAAGATACTTCTCTTGTCACGCCGAAGGCCATCTTGCGGCCAGTTGTAATAATACCGCTATTTGTGGTCGCTGTGGAGCAACTGACAACGCATCCAGCAAATCTAATTCATGCACTGGTGATATGTTTCGTGTAGTGTAAGAAAAACGGTCACACATGACCCAGCTTAAATTGTCCCGTTGCTAAACAAAAGCCGACCTCTGCTAGGCCATGACCGAGCAACCCCCGACATCACACAGTCTGATATCTTGGAATATCAATAGAAACTTTATAAACCGATCCACTTTCGTCCTTGATTTTCTTCGTGAGTGCGACATAATATGCCTGCAAGAGCATTTTACTATGGAGCAGGGCATAAACTTGTTGAATCTTTCACCTTGTCATAATGTATAGTCTGTGCCTGCGAAGCAAACAAAAGATTGTGGTCGTCCTTCAGGTGGTTTAGTAATGAACGTTTGATCAAACCTTAGCTCTGACCTTTTGGATTCGAAGGATTACTACCTAGCTGTTAGAGTAAACAACGTGGCTATGATTAATGTCTATCTTCCAACTGACTACCGGGATGACAAATCGGAATGTAGCTTCGCAATTAGTGTGTCTAAACTTTCTATAAACCTGGAAAAAGCTCGTCAAGGAAAGCTCCATTGCTTTATGGTCGGCGACTTCAACTACAACCTGGAATTTGGCGACCACATGGTGTCAAGTCACAGAAGTGTTTTGCTCGGTATTATCAGTGACGATCTATGCGTCAGAACCAAAAGTGAAAAATACACATACATTCACAACTCTGGAAGTACTTCCAATTTAGACCATGTTGTAGCAAGCCAATCTGCTAATATTCCCTCTGTGCTTGTTATGGATAATAACTTTACGTCTGAGCATCTCCCATTCAAGTTTAGAGTATATTTTCCGCAGGCTCAGTTACCACAAGATATGGACAGCGCAGAGTCGAGGAAAAGGTAGATATAGTTACCGAATTGGTCTAGGGTTAATGTTCAAAAATCTAATGAGTCTTGTGATGTAATCCTGGACAAAATCTGTGTCTCCTATGATATACTTTGTAAGTCTGCTCGTGCAGACTCAGTTGATATGCGAGTGAAGTTACATGTATACTGTGCCGAATTGATTCATTCCTTGCGTGTTGCCGAACTTACGGCTGTTCCTATTAAGCGTATTAAAAGTGGGACCGTAATTATTGGGTGGTCAAAGAACCCAGCACTTTGTGAAGCATGTGATAGGGCAAAATTTTGATTGAATATGTGGAAATACTGTGAATCTCTTAGGTCTGGTATTGTAAATCAGATAAGATTGCAGACTAAAGAACGGTTCGCAAATGAGCTTGCCAAGCATAGGAGCTCAATTCAGTCAGTTTATTCCGATAAAGTTCTCAGTGATCCAAATGAGCTTTAAAAAACGGTGCTAAAACTACAGAGCAATTGCCTTAATAATATATCAGATTATGACATTACTGAATCGACTTGGGTCGAATATTATGAGAACGTGTTCTCTGCCCCTGAAAAGTGCGTTGCGGATTATTATAAGTGTGTTAGATTCTTTCTTAGCTAGTTCGTCTAATTCTGATAATGTGGTTTCTCTAGAGTGTGTAATAAATGCTATTAATTTCCTTAAGAAAAAGAAATCCAGGGGTTCATATAATATTTCCACATTCCATGTCAAAATATGTAGTCAATAATTCCTTCATCATATTTCTCTGTTATTTCAAATGATTTTCGTCACTAGAATAGTTCCGTCATATTTTTGTATTGGGGCCTTAACTACGATCCCTAAGAAAGATAAACCTCATCGGGAATTTTGGTCTTTTCGGCCGATCCCGGTTTCGACTACTTTTTGTAAAATATTTTTGCTTTTCATAATTAATGAAGTCCGAAATAAGTGTTATAGCCCGGACTCACAGTTTGAATTCCAGCCGTGTCTGGGTTGTTGCCATGCGTTGTCTGCCTTAGCATCTATTCTGGTTGATGCCGAGAAAACTGGAGAAATTTTGGCTCTCGCGGCGTAATACGTTCAACGTGCCTTTGACTCTTCGATGAGTTCATATTGGATATGGGAAAGCACGATGTAAAAAAAGGAACCCTTCTTCCTTTAAAAGATATGTATACATATCTGAAAGCCGAACTAAAGTTCTCGCATCAGCATCCGGATCATAAAATAACAAATAAACCTGTTTTCCCGGTTAAAAAAGGGGCTCGACAAGGGGCAATAACTTCACCTACAGCTTTTAATAATACAATAATCCGAGGGCAAAACAGATGTAAGACAACTTGAGTCCAGCGTTGTATCGATGTTTCGATAATATCATACTCTGATGATATTTTTAATTCGAGTCGCACTGTTTTGGGTAAAGAGCAAAACCTTAACATCCTCCTGAATAATCCAAGCAGCTCGGATTAGAGTTTAAGACAAAAAAGTCAGAAATCCTGCTGTTCAATGGGAAATCAGTCCCCGATGGTTTTACGACTGCTCTTGGAAATACAAATGTTAAGCCAGTCCAGTTCATTACTTACCTTGGCCTTCCTATCGGTTAAACTCTAAAAACAACCCGTCGATGGCTTATCGACCATCTACAGAAGCGAATTGGTTTTGCATATAGTAAAATTGTTTCAAATAAGTTGAGGTTCAACAGAAAGGTTTTAGGTCGCCATTATAATGCAATTGCACTCCCCCATTTTTTGCATTTGAGTCCTTTTTGGAGAATTTTTCCCGAGTGCGATAAACGTAAACTTCGATCAGTTATCTTTAAGTATGCTAAGTTTCTACTTCGTCTCCCGCTTTGGTACCGAAATTCTTTTCTTATTAGGAATTTTAATATAGCAGACCCAACTTCAGCCATCTTTTATCAGATCTCAAAGTTCAATAATAATGTTAAAAGCCATCAGTGGTTTCAAATCCTCCGCCAGTAGAACTCAATGTGTTTTTGTTTTCTCTATGGTTTAACCAGTCTTATCTTGCTAGTGAGTATTACATTAGTGTCTAAGACTTGTACTTTTATGTGTTTTGTTGTTGTCGTGTATATTTGTTCTGTTTATCTTTTTCTTGTATTTTATGTACTCCATCTCCATCTTTTGACGGATAATAAAATATTATTATTATAATAATAAAACATTGGAGCCGTATGGCTTTTACTATAGGCAACTCTATAGCGTTGCCTCTGATAACACCCGGTAATGTTCTTTTTTAGATACGTATTTGAGTGATTAGTTTTATCTTATTCTTAGACTTTATCGAACAATGGTAGCAGCAGTCGTTTCCAACTTTCTGTCAGGTGGTTTAAAGCTGACATTTTACAAGACTATCAAGCCCATTTTTGAATTGCAAAAAAATAATTGCAATCATTTTTAGAAGCATTTTGTTATTCACGCTTACTTACTGGTGTTTTACTTTTTGATTATTTTATTTTTTGCTTAGTTTTCAATATATTATTTTTGCTGACTATTTTGCTAGAATGAAGATTGTTCTGCATTGGTGTAGCAAACTATGGTGGCAAAAGACTTGAGTGGCAAATTATAGATTTTAATCTTAGTGATTAACGTCCAAATTTCAAGCAATTTTTCGTAGAGCCTTTACTTGAACAAAAAATATTAATATTATGATTTTGTTAGTAAAAAAAAAAAAAAAAAAAAAAAAAAAAAAAAAAAAAACTTATCTTAGATATCTAGCAGTTGTACTAATGAAGCAATATTTTACGTCATGCATATTTTTACGCATATTTAAAACTCACAAAAGGTATATAAAATGGTGGCCGGCGTTTACCCCCACCCCCCTGTGAAAAATAGGGCTTTTCAAATTTGAGAATTTTAATTGAGATTTGCTTTTTCATTTTCCGTAGGAGGAAGGAATTTTGGTACTTGTATATTATACGCCACTCACTCAAATTTACGCTGTGTAAAACTCGAAAATAAACCGGTTTCTTTCAGTTTAGTGTGAGGAAAGACAAAGGCAAGTGACAGAATAGATAGGAAATATATAATTTGGGCTATATATTTGCACACAAGGGGGGTGGGTGGGCAAAGTATTTGGTCAGTTTGAAGTTAGAAAACAATTCTTACTACATAATATGGAGAATAATTGTACCTAACACATTTTGCATTTAGACCCGGTTTACCCTCCCCCCTAATGTGCAAATATATAGCCCAAGGTTGTTCCTAACGTAACAAAGAAACTAAAGAAGAAACCTGTTTGTTCTCGAGTTTTACACAACCTAAACTTGATTGAGTGGCGTATAATACACAAGTACCGTAAATTTTCATGGAGAGAGAGCCGGATTTCCCGGTATTGTTTAAAAAAGATCCGAAATTAAATTAAAAAACAAGTTTTTTCAACTGAAAGTAAGGAGCAACATCAAAACTTAAAACGAACAAAAATTATTACGTACATGAAAGGAGTTGCCCCTTCCACAAGACCTTGCTCTTTACGCTAAAGTTTTAACTTTTTTATCTTATTCTTTCAGAACGATAAAATAAAAGTTCAAAATAGGGATAAAATCCTTTTTAATAGACAGTGTATAGAAATTCACAAAAATACCATATATTTCGGTCACTGTAGCATATATGTGACCGAAATATCTGGTATTTTTGTGAATTTCTATACACTGTCTATTAAAAAAATTTTATCCCTGTTTTGAACTTTTATTTTATTGTTATGGGAAGGCAGTGTGGTCTCCGAAATGATCTATTTCTTGCAGAACAGTTCCTGAAACACAATGGCCATTTAATTAGAATTATAAGCTTGTTTTAAAATTCAATAAAAAGAAACTTTAGCGTAAAGAGCGAGGTCTTGAGGAGGAGGAGCCAACCCTTCAGATATACGTAATAATTTCTGTTCGTTTTAAGGTTTGATGTTGCTCCTTACTTTCAGTTGAAAAAACTTGTTTTCCTTCCCCCTACGGAAAATAAAAAAACAAAACTCAAATAAAATTTTCCAATTTGGAGTCTTATTTTCCAGGGGGGGGGGTATTTTCTCAGGGGGTAATTTCCCGGGGATCATTTTCATCGGGGGGCATTTCCCCCGCGGTGGGGCATGGGGGCATCTTCCACGGAGGGGTATTGCCCGGGGTGGTGAAAGCCGGAGGGCATTTTTTAGGGTGGTGAAAGCCGGGGGTTATTTTCCAGGGGGGGGATAAACGCCTAGAACTATATATAATCAAGAATCAAGACACAAAGAAACAAACAGAAAAAAACTGTCATCCATTACCTAGAACACTCGAAAAAAATCAGTGTTTAGTAGAAAGGCAAGGCTTCCTCTGAAATTCAAATTTAGCCTGTCTTAATTGACTTATTGGCTTTCCAGTGAAAATACAGACCCACTTTCACTATTACAATGCTTATATAATAAGTATTTAGATTCAGGAAGTAAGCTCAGTAAGTAATTGGCTTCAAACGATACTTTATGCTAATGAAGAACTCATTATCGGAACTGGTCATTGAGTAGCTTTATTGCTACTAATTCCAGCTGGAGTCTTAACTAGGCTACTTTTCCAGGGCGGATCTGCAACTCCTACAATAAAAGGAATTTAAAAAACCTAAAATGCTATAATAAGATATCCTAAAATAAAGATGCTCACAAAAAAAAAATCTTGTAATTTATTGGAAGCAGTTGGAACTTGATTATATAATATATAGAAATAATAACCGATCAGCAGTCGGGAAAAATGATTTTCAATGCTCATAAATATTTGGACACAATTGGAATTTAATTATGCTACATATAGAAATTTTAACCAATCAACCAATCAACAGCCAAAAAAGGTGATTTTTCAAAGCTCACAAGCCGTTGAAGAAGTCGGAACTTGATCATACTATATATAGAAATAAAAACCGGTCACCCAACAAAAAGTCCGAATACTTGATTTTTCAAAGCTCTTAAATCGTTAGAAACAATTTGAACTTGATCATGTACCATTGTATATATAATAGCATCACTCTTATATACCCCATTATCTTGTATCGATGGTACCGGTCTTCAGCTTACAAAGATAGTACTGAAATGGTTAGCCGTCTTACCATCATGTGAGTATTGTGTTAACTTATGGACAATTTTTTAACCAAATACTTTGGGGGAACTGGCAAAAGAGTAATCTCTAGGTTTCGAAGGTTGAGTTTTAACGGTTTGAAAATTTGGTAGTTGATGAGGAGAGGGGGAGCTTGGAGATCCTTTCAATTAATTTTTCAAAACCATTTTAAAGAATAGATGTTTGTGGTAGAGGGTGTCTTAAAGACATTAGACTGTATATCTATTTGTGAAAGTTTTATTCACCTATCAAAAGAAATTTCCATGAATTAATAACGTTTTTTTTTGCGTGGAATAGCTTTAATTCTTCGATGAGTATTCTTCTGTCTGCGGAAAAAAGAAGTTTTTTATTGTAAACTACAAATTAGCAGGCTTCTTCCTAGAATAAATTGTAAGATGATATTTATTATTCGACATAAATGAAAATGCTATCTTACTTGGATTACATTTACATGGTTTCTCATTAGTACGCGCTCTTTGTTGCTGATTCTAACTACTTTATTGTGCAAAACGTGTTTTTCTAAATATATATATATATATATATATATATATATATATATATATATATATATATATATATATATATATATATATATATATATATATATATATATATATATATATATATATATATATATATATATATATATATATATATATTACGGCTACGCGACGGGCTTTTATATATTGATTCTGATTGTCGCTTATCTTCTAACCCGGGCTGTTGTCCCAGTGAATCAGAAGGTTGATTCACATTATCCTCCACTTCTCACATTTTCATGTAACCTGTGGCATAGTATGTTTGTGTCTCACAATATTTCTTCAAGAGATCCCATAGTTTGAAGGATGTTCAATACGTTCTTCAAATGCTTTATCGGGTCTATGAAACATATTTGGCTATAAGAAGTTACTATTATTCTCCATGACCACACTGCCTTTTCTATGACGAAAACAATAAGAATTCAAAATAGGGATAGGTCCTTTTATTAGACAGTGAAACGAAAATATAAAACAAAGACTCTAAATATTTTGATGACACAGTCGGTCATCATCATCAGTAGAGTAACTATCTTATCAAAATTAAAACAAACTGCTTTTATATTAAACAAAATAATCACTTCCGGGTCAAAGCAAGTTACCGGTCCATTGACTTAAAAAGTTCACTAACTATTCTTGAATTTTTTAATTCTGCGTTGAGTAAAGGTGGTACAAGTTTATTCGAAATTGCAGGTCAAAGCAGGTTACCGGTCCATTGACTTAGAAAGTTCACTAACTGTTCTTGAATCTTGTAATACTGCGTTGAATATTCTTCTAATTAAAGGAAGTGATTATTTTGTTTAGTATAAAAGCAGTTTGTTTTAATTTTGATAAGTTCTTTGAGTTCTTCGAGTTTTTAATTTTGAGTCTTTGTTTTATTTTTTCGTTTCATTGTCTAATAAAAGGACCTATCCCTATTTGGAATTCTTATTTTCGTCATAGAAAAGGCAGTGTGGTCATGGAGAATAATAGTAACGTCGTATACATGGGGATGACAGACCAACTTCAGAATCAGCAACATTTCATTTGCTATTAGAAGAATAAAATGATAAATTTAGCACCTGTAAATTTAGCATTATATTATTTTTAATTAGAAAAATATTCAACACAGTATTACAAGATTCAAGAACAGTTAGTGAACTAAGTCAATGGACCGATAACCTGCTTTGACCTGCAATTTCGAAGAAACTTGTTATTAAACTGACAAACCATGGTCATTTACTTTTTTTTTTCAGTAGAGTGCAAAAAAAGTTCTGGCATGGGGGTTGCCAGTCCTACTCATGTTAATTTTTGCTCATTTTGAGTTTGACTCGGTTATTTATTGTAATTTCTGTTTGTTTGGGGTTTCATTTATTAATTGATTTTGATTTGGGGTAGTTTTACGCTTAGAAGATTTGTTTATTTTATTTATGCTCATTTTTGTTTTAATGTTGCTCTTCACTTTTATTCGAAGAACATTTTTTGTAGAAAGTGTTTTAAATTAATTTCTGTTCTTTTTTTATTGACATAGTCATTAAAAATAATATGTATATTTTGTTTTTTGTCTATAAGAATCCATAGTTTGACTTGCTATTTGTATGTTGGAGAAACCTCTTCAAAAATCTTTCAATCCTGACACAAATAGTATTGTTTAAATTGATATCAATAGAAAAACGGCTGAGGAGATAAAAAAAGTAACATAAATAAATTGCGTAATGATGAAAATATAAACAAATAATACATTTTCAGGCAAACATCTATCATATATTTCATTTCATTAATGAGCATATTCATCGATTTTACATTAGGCTTGTCTAAAGTTTCTATTTTTTCATTTGAGCTCTCCAGAATTTCGTGCATGACTTTTCTCATGAAGATATAAGTTCAATAGACCTCATTCCGCAAAAATTAGAAATAAAATAATTGAAATAACAAAAAAACTTTTGACTCTTAACTCAACAAAATTATTTCTGTATTTTTGTTTGAGTCTAGGGCTTTTAGTAACATCAATACTCTCTACAATAAAATATAGTATATAAGAAAATAAATGTTAAAAGTATGTTACAAATATAGTTAAAAACTTCTGGTTGGCAGCTGAGATTCGTTTATGCATTTTTCCAGATCATAATCTATCATCATGAAATCAGATGATAATAAACTAATTCAAGTCTTGATTTATAAAAAAGTGGAACTCTTTCAAGTTACGATTTGAAACATTCCTACTAGGCCAAAAAACGGTTTAACATTTAGAACAAGGAGATGAAACAAGAAAAATTCCGTTTTCAGATTAGTCTATATTCATAAAATCGTCCACTTATCCATCCCAGTTTTTTTTTTTTTTTTCAAATAACCCATAATCCAAAATATTTGATTCTGCAAAAAAAACAAAAAAACTGAAATATACCTTGACAGTCAAAAGCTTTGGCGCCTGATTCCTGGGTGTTAAGTTGAAGTTTTAAAGATCCTGCAAAGCCAGGAAAATTACCCAAAGGAACATCTTCACATTTAGGAAATAAAAGAAGGTTTTGAGCTCCAAAAACCATCTCATTATGACTTGGTAAAGCATCTTCAACTTCTAAAAAAAAATATCAATAAAATTGACATAAAAAAGAAAATCAACAGTACATCTTACTAAAAAAATTCAGCATTTCATACGGAAGAAATTGTAGTTAATACTTCGGAGGTGGCTCATTCAAACAGAGAATTAAACTTTTACTGTCCTTTTAAGGAGTCAAAAACGATAGGTCAACGAACCACCCGTTCCATACCCCCTTCAATTGCTTTCCCTAAAAAAAATCAAAGCGAAATTTTCAAAGTAACCATTTTATCTCAAAATGATTCTATCACCATGCCTCTGTGCATGGTGATCACTCTGTGAATCACGTTTGAATCTGTGATCACTCTGTGAATCACGTGTGAGATACCCCACCAAAGTCTTCGGCTCAAGGACTATAAGTTATACAAGTTGTTAATGTTTATATAATAATTTTGTCATGTTGTTGTATTGTTTATGTCCATGGGGCATTAGCAACAGACGGCTGGTCCAAAGAATCAGCAACCAACAGCTGATGAAAGTATGCGGAAAAAAGCGTGACGTTTCATTCATGATTAAAAAAAGACGTCTCAAGTGGCTAGGTCACGTAATGAGGCAACCAGAAGAGACCCTGACATGTGAGATACTACAAGCAGCCCTCAGTTTCTCATGGAATAAAAAACCGGGTGACCAGATGAAATCTTGGCACAAAGTTGTCAGAAAGAATTTAGAACCACTTTTGGGGATTCCAAATGCATGGTCACACTATGCACAAGGCGTGACGGAGTTTATTCGACCATCTATGGATGACAACCCAATGGAAGAATTTGGTCCAGCAGCTTCTTGATTCCCAGTTGGGCTGAATAGCTTTTGTCTCGTCTTAAGTAAGTAAGTAAGCATTGAAATTGTTATTTTGAAAGGGGGGCATGTTTTAGCCTCAGTCTTGAAAAAGGTTATTGGTATCTAAGTCAAAGTTTTGAGAAATATAGAAAAGAATACAGAAACAGCAATATTTTAGCAACAGCATAGGGTATTAAATTGAAACTTTCAGGGATACAACTACTAATATTGAACTAAATCCAAAGAGTTTAGGTTTATCCTATCATCATGTCCTCTCATCAATGGTATTAAGGAGAAACTTTCAGGGCTTTAACAACCACTAATGCTTCTACAACGTAGCTAAATAAGATAATATACGAAATGAGATTGCCAAATAGGCGTATAGCATGTTATTAATGATGTTGAAGTAAATCACAAGATATTATGTACTTCAAAGTTCGTCAAATGTTTGCACATCGCTCCACTGTAAATGATATACCATTTAATGCCAAATAATTTTTATCTTTTTTCCCTAAATTTCTAAAAATCGTAATGGACTTCGGGATTGCTATCTCGGAAACTAGAAGAATTATGAGAAAAAACTTTCAGCAATAGACGTAAAACATTAAGACATTTAGTAATGGCAATACCAATTTTATGTCTCAAATAGTAGCCAAAGGTATTTCAAAGGAAGGTATTTTGGCTTTTCTACCTCATCCCTATTTTAATCCCAGTTAAGATTCATTTTCCTATCTTAGAAATTAATTGGGCTAGAAAAATGAACCCCCCAAAAAAGGATGCCGAGCTTCAATGATCACCTTGCAAGTTGATGAAGATTTAACGTGATGATGATGTGATGAAAACAGTTGGTATTAACTAATAGTTAGGATATGGCTTGTTATATTTACTAGTACATACAGCGTGTTCGGATCTGTTGTATTTGTATATTTTTGTTGGATTTACATATGATTACAAGTCTTTTGAAAAATGTAGATACCACTGAACAGTTAAAAATTTAAGCTATGCATCAATGTGTTATTTATTGAAATTCTTTGAGATTTAACACTTCAAATTATTTATCAATTGACTTACCTACAGGTGAATATTTTTAGAAGGACCAATTAGGCTATCCTATTTAGTTATATTTACCTATTTACGGTGCATGACTATTCAAAAATTATATTAATTCTTTTTTTTTCTGATTTGAAAAACATTATTAATCTTAATTAATATTGACATGTTCTCACTGTTCTTTATCTCTTCAATGGAAAAGAGTTGTACAACTTCAATGGTTATTGAAAAACCTGAATCAATCGATGCGCGTAAAATGGGCGGTACAAGTGTTTTGTTCTGCATTCAGTGTAAAAACGACAATTTTTTGCCTTTTTCACAACACAATTCAGTGTGGCACCAAAGGAGAAATTTTATAAGATCAAGACTATCTTAATACTTTAATAACAACTAAAATGATAATTGTAAAAAATCACCGTTGTCAGGAATATATAAATCCAAGATGGGGGAAATATATTTTCATTTCGATGCCCATGGTGCCCTAATCATACACTTCTCTGCCACGAAAACACCCAACAAGGTACTTTCGTTATATATATTTAGAGTGGAAATAAGAAATTTCCACAATTTTCTAGAAGGCTTTTGGAGCACGTCAGATGGGTTCTGGATTGAATGATAAGAAAAAAATATTCTTTGAAAACTCACCTTCATTTTCACCAAAAATTTGATTCAAGCTCAGATGACATGAGATTACGATTCAGCTGTCAGGAAAAACCGCCAAAGGAATATCTTCATGTTTGGGTGATAAAATAGGATATTTCCTTCCAAAAATATCCCCACTGAAATCTGGGACTGGTTCTTCGACTTCTAATTTTTTTTTTAAATTAATCAACATTAAAGCCCTCACAAATGTAACCCTTCTGTCATTAAAAATTATGAAGAACAAAAAGTAATCCTTACATGGTGCTTCAAAAATAACAAAAGAAAGCTTAATTGTAAAAAAATATTGAAAAAAAGTATTTAGACATTAAATTAGATCTAATGTAATTGTAAATTAGACATGTCATTTTCTACACAATTAAACTATTTAATATCATGATCTCGGAGCAAAATATATATCTATATATATATATATATATATATATATATATATATATATATATATATATATATATATATATTTTGGTGGGGTATCTCACACGTGATTCACAGAGTGATCACAGATTCAAACGTGATTCACAGAGTGATCACAATGCACAGAGCCATGGTGATAGAATCATTTTGAGATAAAATGGTTACTTTGAAAATTTCGCTTTGATGTCTTTTTAAGGAAAGCAATTAAAAGGGGCATGGAACGGATAGTTGGTTGACCTAACGTTTTGACTCCTTAAATGGACACTAAATATTTTATTCTCTGTTTGAATGAGCCACCTCCGAAGTATTAACTACAATTTCTTCCATACGAAATGTTGAATTTGTTTAGTAAAATCTACTGTTGATTTTCTTTTTAATGTCAATTTTATTGATATTTTGTTTTAGAAGTTGAAGATGTTTTACCAAATCATAATGAGATGGTTTTTGGAGTTCAAAACCTTCTTTTATTTTCAAAATGTGAAGATGTTCCTTTGGGTAATTTTCCTGGCTTTTCAGGATCTTTAAGACTTCAACTTACTACCCAGGAATCAGGCACCAAAGCTTTTGACTGTCAAGGTACATTTCAGTTTTTTTGTTTTTTGTTGCAGAATCAAATATATTGGATTATGGGTTATTTGAAAAAAACTGGGATGAATAAGTGGAAGATGTTATGAATATAGAATAATCTGAAAATGTTGACTCTTAACTCAACAAAATTAATTCTGTATTTTTGTTTGAGTCTAGGGCTTTTAGTAACGTCAATACTCTCTACAATAAAATATAGTATATAAGAAAATAAATGTTAAAAGTATGTTACAAATATAGTTAAAAATTTCTGGTCGGCAGCTGAGATTCGTTTATGCTTTTTTACAGATCATAATCTATCATCATGAAATCAGATGATAATAAACGAACTCAAGCCTTAATTTATAAAAAAGTGGAACTCTTTCAAGTTACGATTTGAAACGTTTTCAGATTATTCTATATTCATAACATCTTCCACTTATTCATCCCAGTTTTTTTTTCAAATAACCCATAATCCAATATATTTGATTCTGCCCCTTTTAATTGCTTTCCTTAAAAAGACATCAAAGCGAAATTTTCAAAGTAACCATTTTATCTCAAAATGATTCTATCACCATGGCTCTGTGCATTGTGATCACTCTGTGAATCACGTCTGAATCTCTGATCACTCTGTGAATCACGTGTGAGATACCCCACCAAAATCTTCGGCTCAAGGACTATAAGTTATACAAGTTGTTAATGTTTATATAATAATTTTGTCATGTTGTTGTATTGTTTATGTCCATGGGGCATTAGCAACAGACGGCTGGTCCAAAGAATCAGCAACCAACATCTGATGAAAGTATGCGGAAAAAAGCGTGACGTTTCATTCATGATGAAAAAAAGACGTCTCAAGTGGCTAGGTCACGTAATGAGGCAACCAGAAGAGACCCTGACATGTGAGATACTACAAGCAGCCCTCAGTTTCTCATGGAATAAAAAACCAGGTGACCAGATGAAATCTTGGCACAAAGTTTTCAGAAAGAATTTAGAACCGCTTTTGGGGATTCCGAATGCATGGTCACACTATGCACAAGGCGTGACGGAGTTTATTCGACCATCTACGGATGACAATTCAATGGAAGACTTTGGTCCAGCAGCTTTTTGATGCCCAGTTGGGCTGAATAGCTTTTGTCTCGTCTTAAGTAAGTAAGTAAGCATTGAAATTGTTATTTTGAAAGGGGGGCATGTTTTAGCCTCAGTCTTGAAAAAGGTTATGGTTATCTAAGTCAAAGTTTTGAGAAATATAGAAAAGGATAAAGAAACAGCAATATTTTAGCAACAGCATAGGGTATTAAATTGAAACTTTCAGGGATACAACTACTAATATTGAACTAAATCAAAAGACTTTAGGTTTATCCTATCATCATGTCTTCTCATCAATGGTATTAAGGAGAAACTTTCAGGGCTTTAACAACTACTAATGCTTCTACAAAGTAGCTAAATAAGATAATATACGAAATGAGATTGCCAAAAAGGCGTAAATGCAATATTCCATGAAAAGCTGGAGGTATGACGTTGGAACTTTCATAGCGTGTTATTAATGATGTTGAAGTAAATCACAAGATATTATGTACTTCAAAGTTCGTCAAATGTTTGCACATCGCTCCACTGTAAATGATATACCATTTATTGCCAAACAATTTTAAACTTTTTTCCCTAAAATTTCTAATAATCCTAATGGACTTCGGGATTGCTATCTCGGAAACTAGAAGAATTATGAGAAAAAACTTTCAGCAATAGACGTAAAATATAAAAACATTCAGTGAGGGCAATACCAATTTTGTGTCTCAAATAGTAGCCTAAGGTATCTCAAAGGGAGGTATTTTGGCTTTTCTACCTCATCCCTATTTTAATCCCAGTTAAGATTCATTTTCCTATCTTAGAAACTTATTGGGCTAGAAAAATGAACCCCCCAAAAAAGGATGCCGAGCTTCAATGATCACCTTGCAAATTGATGAAGATTTAACGTGATAAAGATGTGATGAAAACAGCTGGTATTAACTAATAGTTAGGACATGGCTTGTTATGTTTACTAGTACATACAGCTTGTTCGGATCTGTTGTGTTTGTATATTTTTGTTGGATTTACATATGAATACAACTCTTTTGAAAAATGTAAATACCACTGAACAGTTAAAAATTTAAGCTATGCATCAATGTGTTATTTATTAAAATTCTTCGAGATTCACTTCAAATTATTTATCAATTGGCTTACGTACAGGTGAATATTTTTAGAAAGACCAATTAGGCTATCCTATTTAGTTGTATTTACCTATTTACATGACTATTCAAAAATTATATTAATTCTTTTTTTTCTGATTTGATAAACTTATTAGTCTTACTTAATATTGACATGTTCTCACTGCTCTTTATCTCTTCAATGGAAAAGAGTTGTACAACTTAAATGGTTATTAAAAAACCTGACTCAATCGATGCTCGTGAAATGGGCGATACAAGTATTTTGTTCTGCATTCAGTGTAAAAACGACAATTTTTTGCCTTTTTCACAACACAATTCAGTGTGGCAACTAAGGAGAAATTTTACAAGATCAAAATTATATTAATGCTTTAATAACATTTAAAATAATAATTGTAAAAAATCACCGCTGTCAGGAATAAATAAATCCAAGATGGGGGATATATATTTTCATTTTGATGCCCATGGTGCCCTAATCATACACTTCTCTGCCACGAATATAAACAAGAAGGTACTTTCGTTACATATATTTAGAGTGGAAATAAGAAATTTCCACCATTTTCTAGAAGGCTTTTGGAGCACGTCAGATGGGTTCTGGATTGAATGATAAGAAAAAAAAAATATTGTTCGAAAACTCACCTTCATTTTCACCAAAAATTTTATTCAAGCTCAGATGACTTGAGATTACGATTCAGCTGTCAGGAAAAACCACCAAAGGAATATCTTCATGTTTGGGTGATAAAATAGGATATTTCCTTCCAAAAATATCCCCACTGAAATCTGGGACTGGTTCTTCGACTTCTAATTTTTTTTTTAAATTAATCAACATTAGAGCCCTCACAAAAGTAACCCTTCTGTCATTAAAAATTTTAAAGAACAAAAAGTAATCATTGGAGCTTCAAAAATGAGAAAAGAAAACTTAATTCAAAAAAAAAATGAAAAAAAGTATTTAGACATTAGATTAGATCTAATATAATTGTAAATTGGACATGTAATTTTCTACACAATAAAACTGTTTAATATCATGATCTCAGAGCAAAATATAAATATATATACATATATATATATATATATATATATATATATATATATATATATATATATATATATATATATATATATATATATATATATATATATATATATATATATATATATATATATATATATATATATATATATATATATATATATATATATATATATATATATATATATATATATATATATATATATATATATATATATATATATATATATATATATATATATATATATATATATATATATATATATATATATATATATATATATATATATATATATATATATATATATATATATATATATATATATATATATATATATATATATATATATATATATATATATATATATATATATATATATATATATATATATATATATATATATATATATATATATATATATATATATATATATATATATATATATATATATCTCTCTCTCTCTCTCTCTCTCTCTCTCTCTCTCTCTCTCTCTCTCTCTCTCTCTCTCTCTCTCTCTCTCTCTCTCTCTCTCTCTCTCTCTCTCTCTCTCTCTCTCTCTCTCTCTCTCTCTCTCTCTCTCTCTCTCTCTCTCTCTGTGTGTGTGTGTGTGTGTGTGTGTGTGTGTGTGTGTGTGTGTGTGTGTGTGTGTGTGTGTGTGTGTGTGTGTGTGTGTGTGTGTGTGTGTGTGTGTGTGTGTGTGTGTGTGTGTGTGTGTGTGTGTGTGTGTGTATATATATATATATATATATTATATATATATATATATATATATATATATATATATATATATATATATATATATATATATAGTCTGTAAAATGGTCTGGAAGGCACCACTTATAATATGTGTAAATAACAATCAGTGTATAAGAACTCCGCAATCCCGCTGCAGGCATTATATGGATTATTCTGTCCACTGACCTGACCGAATCCCGGTTCCCTATTCCACAAAATGATCAAATGGCATTATTCTGTCAATCTACCATGGAACTGACATGATCAATAACCTTAGGGGGTACATAGGATACCTAGGTACATGGGAGTATTGTTAATTATGTTAAAAGTAAAGATAACCAACCAGCAGTGACTAGGGTTAAACTAAAGATACAACTTGGGTAGGGTAACTACTTTCCAGGATACTTTGACGTTGGTAGACTCCAGTATGAGAATTTGAGAGAGACTTTACAGGAAAAGTTGAATATCAAATTAGAGAGTGTCAAATTGACAATGTGGGAGATGGATCAAACAATATTAGGAAAACAGTTGGTGAACTCTCTGGATGGTGTTTTGGAGGAAAGTTAGAAACACAGCTAAAAATATTCGCGTAAATACTTTATGTTTAATAGAAAGGAGGGATTTGCACAAGCAATTATTTGAGTTAAATATCATATGAAAATAAGAAAAAAATTAAGGAAAGTGGAAAGCATTAAAATATATGTTAAGGAGGTCTGAAGTGGATGTCATATGATTTTGTTTCCAAATGAAATTCATTTTTTTTAAATCTTGTCAAATCAAAGATAAGCATGAATAATCCAAGCATCCAAAGAATCAGGTCAGCTTTCTACATGTATATTTGTCTTTATAGTACTTAATAGCTAATTTTTTATTCTTCGCATTCATTTTAAGTTGATTTGGTAAAAATTAGCTCCAACTCCCCCTCCCTCCCAGGATTTTGATGAAATTAAAACCCTGTAGTTAACATAGCGCAAAACTACCAAAAGGCATGGAGAAACAAGCTTGGATGTTATACTGTTATTGCGATTTCTACTGGATACACAGCAGGACGTAAGAAAGTAATTTATTTGTTACTTGCACTCATTAAGTTTATTGTTAAGGGTTTATAGTTGAGTAACAAATTATTTGAGTAGCCCCTCTCTTGCAGCATATCACCAATTTTACATAAACTTATTCTCTTTCAACGAACAGTTCATGTAAGCTCTGAGGATAGATATAAGTTACTGAAGATTATGAATATGATTTTCGAAAAAGGGAAAGTACGGTACCTAACGATTTTAGGAAAACCTTAACTAAGCCACTTTATAAGAAAGATGATAAAAGTGAGAGTGGCAATTATCGAGGCATGAGTCTGGTCTCTGAAGGAAGCAAATAGCTTTAGTAATATGATACTTTTTAGACTGACAGATACCGTAGACAAAGTTTTAAGAGATGAATAGT
Source organism: Artemia sp. Qi Xiang Cuo (assembly GCF_049724085.1). Classification (NCBI taxonomy): domain Eukaryota; kingdom Metazoa; phylum Arthropoda; class Branchiopoda; order Anostraca; family Artemiidae; genus Artemia; species Artemia sp. Qi Xiang Cuo. The sequence continues at coordinate 54,873,219 of NC_142806.1, read as the reverse complement.
GCGGTTTTAGTAAAGGTAAAGGATATGCCGACCGGAATTTTCACTCTTATGTTAATAATTGAGAAGTGCCTGAGTTGTCAAACACCTTTGGTCCTCAGTTTTATAGATTATAAGCAAGCGTTCTATTCTGCTGATAGAAGTGTTTTAGTAAAGGTTTTACCCTTGTACGGTATACAAGACAAATACATTAAAGTAAATAGTTCTATGTTTGAGAATAACACTGCTGCGGTTAAGGTAGGATATGAGGTTAGCAGCTGGTTTTGTATTAAATCAGAAGTTATGCGGGGTTGTGTTATATACCCCTTTATATGGATTATTTTGATGGTCGGTTTAACGGAGCACAGGAAAGGCAATGGGAGACCACGGAATTAAATGGGAAGGAAAAAGTCTCCTGGACTTAATTATGCTGATGATTTAAGCATCCTAGATGAAAGTGTGAGCAAAATGAATGCACTTCATTTTGCTTCTTTGTTGTCCTTCATCCCCACTTCGTGCGGATGAAGGACAACAGATTGCCGAAAATTTTTCTTTTCGGCCAACCGTTTAGGGCTAAACGGAAAGCAGGTCATCCATGTCTGGGGCGGGAAGACGTAATAAATGCAATATCATTTGGCCTGTAGCAATGTTACCTAGTCTAAAGCCTAGAACACACGAACCTATTTTCGTTGCCGATTTGGCAAATCAGTGCCGATTTCCTTCTCTTCAACATGAAATGTCCAAATAATGGAATATTACCTGATGTAAAAATGTGGGAAAGCCATCATAACCTGACTAAATTGTAAAGATAGCAAAGTATGACTTTTGAGTAATGATAAGGGTAACGAAGTATTAATTTTCTTTGTGTAGGGAAACAAACAATATTAGCTAGATTTTAAATAAACGTACCCTTGATCCAACAAGGACCATAAAATGCAAATACAAATAGCGGACTGCCGCTTCAAACTCGAGGGGTCAACGACAAGAGATATTACGCGATTTGAATCACATGACCAAAAAACAGGGTTTTAATAGAGAAAGCGGATACTAACTTTTTGAACACAGAACTATTATTAGGATGACATCAAACTGGTCTCTGACCAATGACAGGAAAGAAGAACAAAATAGAGATTACTTTATAATAACGATAAGCTACCACTGTCTGTCTGAAATTCTCCTTGGAGATAAAAAATTGAAGATAAAGGTTAAAATAAGAGAAAAAAACCTATAAAGGACTTTCTGTCACTTGGAAATAATTTTAATAAGTATATAAAGAGAAATTTATGATTTTGGGACTTATAGTTTCATTTAGTATTCCCACTTAGACGTGGCTTGAGCTATTTGGACAAAATAGATTTTTTTAAGGTTAGAATAAGCCAAATTAAATTTCTTCCCAGAAATTTAAGCTATGAATAACTGAGGGTTTAAAGAGGGAAGGAAATCTTAACCAAGAAGGGAAAGCTAGGAGAGCCATTTGTGCTTCCCCTTTCACCCTAGAGTCCCTTGAGACTTAGCTTGACTTTATAAGGACCTTATATCCGAAAATTGGAATTATCGGACAATAACATTACTAAATCCCCGCTGTTCAAGTGTAACCCCTTTAAGTTGAAACATTCGTTAGCTTAGGATTAACTTAATCTTTTTCTTTTCGGTATACATTGGTGGATTTGAACAAGTAGATCATTTGACCTTAGAAGAGGTTTGGAAATAGTCAACATAGATAGAATTAGAATTTTTTTCATTTTATCTTATTTTATAAATAAAATCAGTTATCACTGAATTCTGAGTACCAATTCCTTACCCAACGCCTCAGTTTGTATCACGCTACCAAATATATTAGCCCTGTTAGTAGGGACAAACTTACAACTGGTGGCAGCGGAGTGATATTGCTTAAGGAAACAGAAATACATAGCCAAATAGCTTTCAAGGATATTGGTCAGATCTTCCAAATTAACGGAATACAATAGGTAATATGGTATGTTAATACGGAAAGCCTCAGATCTGATTTAGACGACCGGAATTTGATTATTTTAAATATCGAAAATATTAAGATTATGCAACAAATAGTCAATAAAGACTTAGAAAAGGAAAAAAAGAATTTCACAGCACTAAGAGAAATACATGACCTAAAGGAATATGTAATAAATAAGTACAAACTATTACATTTAGAATTAAGTGAAGGAAATGGAATTCTCAAAATATTAGAAGCATTAATGACAGATAATACAAATCGAAACAAACGAAGTCTTTTACCACTTTTGGGAAAAACAATAGGATGGGTCACAGGACTAGCCACGGAAGAAAATTTAGAAAACATTCTTCATCAGGTAGATTATTTAAAGGAAAAAAATGAAAGGTTACTACACATTTCGGACAGATCTATATCGTTAGTAAGTGACCTCGACAGATATTTAAGAATGGAAAGAAACAATAGCTTAGAAATTTTGGGAAGGACCTCCAAGAGAATCATCGTATATATATCAAAGGAAATTAATTATATAAATTTCCTAAAATTACAAATAAACGAACAAATGACAAAAGGTTCTATCCAAATAAAAAAGCTAGTAAAGAAAATAGAAACAATAATCCTTTCTATTCTTCAAGCAGAAAATAAAAGTTTCCCATTCATTGTCACAGATCCGGCAGACATGCTTAGGACAATTTTTGAAATTGAAAATTTACTACCAATAGGTTATAGAACATCGGTAAATTACAGACGTTACGGCTTACTGGAACTTTATAAATGGACTAGCTGCAATGTGGCGACACAACAATTGAAATAGTAGGTTATTTGTGATTTTTCTATATCAAATAAACAAGATGGGTTCAGAATGTTCGAAATGTTCAACATTCCGTTCCCAGTGTCAAACACTTTGTATTTCTTTCAAATAGAAAATGAGTTCAAATTTTTTGGGTTAAGTAAAGATCAAACGAGATATTTTTAGAAGGTGATAATATAGAAAATAGATGTAATTTAAAGAGTATACCACTATTGTGCAACCACCAATTTATTATTCGAAGCACACAAATAAACTCCTGCAGTTTAGCAAACTATATGGAAAATAATGCATTAATTAATAAAGAAGGTCAAACCAAAATTATAAAAGAAAATAAAATCTTAATCCAAAGAATTGGAAGGGAAAAGTATATAATCACATCTCCTTTCAAAGAAGAAATAAGAATACATTTCGAATGTAAAACAGAAAAAAACAGTAAATTTTCACATATATAAAAGGCAGCTCAATAGTGAAATTGCCAGAAGAATGTTCTCTAACTGCAGAAATGTTAAAGATAAACAGTATGTATAGGGGACAGATTACAAAGGAAATAGCACCTTTAAACATATCGATAATTAGCCTAGAAGGAAACCTCTCCATAGCAGGTATAAAAAACGAATGGAGCAAAAAATTTGAAGATTTAATCTCTATATATTTCCAGAACAACTCCAAGACGCAGATTGGCATAGCTGAGCTAAGAAAAATGCACATTTCCTTCAAGAACGAAAAAGGAAGGAAAACGGCTAGCTATTGGACATTTTTTTCAATATCCTTAATCCATTTCTATCCTTATTAGGACTAGTCTCTATTGGAATTATATTTAAAACATTGAGAAAACTTTGGTTAGACTATAGGAAACAAAAGTCTTAAGGATTCCACATAAATGTAGAACAGGAAGAGATTGAACTAAATTGATTCTTAGCAAGTTATAGTTTCATTAAGAAAAATAACTGCACTAAGAATTTTAAGTGTGGGAGGTTGTGAAAATGTGGGAAAGCCATCACAACCTGACTAAATTGTAAAGATAGCAAAGTATGACTTTTGAGTAATGATAAGGGTAACGAAGTATTAATTTTCTTTGTGTAAGGAAACAAACAACATTAACTAGATTTTGAACAAGCGTACCCTTGATTCAACAAGGACCATAAAATGCAAATACAAATAGCGGACTGCCGCTTCAAACTCGAGGGGTCAACGACAAGAGATATTACGCGATTTGAATCACATGACCAAAAAACAGGGTTTTAATAGAGAAAGCGGAAACTAACTTTTTGAACAAAGAACTATTATTAGGATGACATCAAACTGGTCTCTGACCAATGACAGGAAAGAAGAACAAAATAGAGAGAACTTAAAATAGGGATTCAGGAACGAAAATAAGGTAGTCCTTTTTTGGAAATCGAACAAAGAGTAAGTGTTTACTTTATAATAACGATAAGCTACCACTGTCTGTCTGAAATTCTCCTTGGGGATAAAAGTTTGAAGATAAAGGTTAAAATAAGAGAAAAAACCTCCAAAGGGCTTTCTGTCACTTGGAAATAATTTTAATAAGTATACAAGAGAAATTGATGATTTTGGGACTTATAGTTTCATTTAGTATTCCCACTTAGACGAGGCTTGAGCCATTTGGACAAAACAGCATTTTTTAAGGTTAGAATAAGGTAAATTAAATTTCTTCCCAGAAATTTAAGCTATGAATAACTGAGGGTTTAAAGAGGGAAGGAAATCTTAACCAAGAAGAGAAAGCTAGGTGAGCCATTTGTGCTTCCCCTTTCACCCTAGAGTCCCTTGAGACTTAGCTTGACTTTATAAGGACCTTATATCCGAAAATTGGAATTATCGGACAATAACATTACTAACCCCCCTCCCGTTGTGCAATCTTCAGAAGTTTATACGAAGAGGAACACAGTTCCCCTTTTAATCATTCTTCATCTCGTTTACCCCGGACTGCATGTTTATACAAAGGTAACCTCAATGTTTATACAAGCAGGTTAGGGGAAAAAGGGGAACAATATTACCAGCTTAAGAATTTCTAAACCGTTATGTCCAGATATTTTCAATTAAGTTTCGCTGCTAAAATTAAAGCTTAAGAAAGGTCAAAGGAATACACAATCCTTTCAAGAAATAATAAAAGAATCTCTTGGTTTGGCTTAATGAAAATTGGAATTAAAAGCAAGTACGGTTATTCTTAGCTTAGCTCAAAAATAGCTTGAACTAAAGGATTTTTATAACCCAAAACTCAAGCCTTGACTAGCTGTTCAAGTGTAACCCCTTTAAGTTGAAACATTCGTTAGCTTAGGATTAACTTAATCTTTTTCTTTTCGGTATACATTGTTGGATTTGAACAAGTAGTTCATTTGACCATAGAAGAGGTTAGGAAATAACCAAAATAGGTAGAATTAGAATAATTTTCATTTTATCTTATTTTATAAATAAAATCAGTTGTCACTGAATTCTGAGTACCGATTCCTTACCCAACGCCTCAGTTTGTATCACGCTACCAAATATATTAGCCCTGTCAGTAGGGACAACCTTACACTGAAATAAAATTATATGTTTGGTTAAGGACAGTAGACTATCTTTAACCACAAACAGAATAATATTTAGGTAATATTTCAATATTAACAAGTTTTAATTACCTCGACTTACCTCTACCTCTACTCTACACTTTAGCGTTCTGATAGGTCTAGAGCGTCTTTAGAGATGTATAGGATAGTATTACGACGGAAACATTGGGCAGTAAAAAAAAGCAAAGCATTCAACTATTGTCACTACAATAAGCAAAGGGCAAAATATACAAATGTTTATTTTAACGCCCACGCCGAGATAAAAGCGGAAAAAATGGCAGATGACATACAAGGTGCTTTTTTTCTTTTTACTGCTGATAAGTGAGAGTATTTGCAGAAGTTTTATCATAAAAAAAAATGGAAGTCATAATTTTTTTTTTTCTAGCAAGAGAGAGGACGACTGTAAAAAAAAGAAAATGCTAGATAAAATGATTTGACCGAAAATTAGATGTGCCAGGAGATTGGGCCCAATTTATCCCCTGCCTTTGGCCCTAACAAAATTAAAGCCCATTTATTATAAATAAAACGAGTGTTTATTTATCTTATACGCCCTAAACTAAATAGTATTTTAAGAAGACATGGAAAGCCTTGAAAAATCAAAATATCCAAAATTTTCATTAAAAGCTAAAAAAATGATTTAGACCAGAAAAATCTCAACTGGTCTTCTAGCGACAGAGCATCTCTGAAACAGCAATTTTGCTTAATATTTCCTATGGAGCACCTTATTTTACAAATTTTTCCTAATTTTAAAAATTTTACTCAACGGTTTTTATTTTATGTTAATATTGCAACAGTAGTTTAAGGAAGTCATTACTACGGTGATTATTGGTTATTCTAATTAAAATAAATAAGAAAACGAGAAGAACGAACAGTAAATATTTCTTCCCCTTACTTTTTAATTAAACTAGGAGGGACTAACCTGGTGTTCTCTCTGTGTTTTCCAGAATCTGATTCCCAATGAGCTTAAAAAAAGAAGAAAGTTACACACAAAAATATGGGCAAATCTCTAGAGTTGTAATAGATTTGAATATAAAACACTTAACAACACATCTTCAAGTAATGTTAATCCTGTTAGTATTAATATGAATTTAACTGTTATTATTAAAAAATAAACAAAACAAAAAAATGCAACCCCCAAAACTACCAGGTTTTAACACAAATAAAAAAGGGAAAATGTACCTATAAAAACGTTTTCTTTCACCTCAGAAGCAGTTTCATCAAAAGTTTATTAAAATTTCATGAGATGCACTTATAAATTTATAGACAGAAAGAGGAGAGTGATATCCCATCGACTGTGCGTAACGATGCATGCTTTTGAGGCTCTTTATCCCCTTTCCTTGTGTGAATAATACTAAAAAAGGATCAAGTATACGCAATATTCCAATTTACGTTACGTAGAGTAAAAGAACATACATCGAATTTCAGTAAGAACAAGTTGAAGAGCCCAACCCACTTACAGAAAGGTTTGAATAAGCCTTTTAGCTTTAAAAATACGAAGTGCAAAATAAGAATAAAAAAAGACTAATAAGAAACTTAAATATGAACATTAAGAAATATTATTATCAACACTAATATTGTAAATATTAGTAAAAATAAGAATATTAAAGTCGTCTATATATTTTATGTATTAAGCTGAAAAAAAAAAAAAACAATATTCAATTGTACTAAGACCTGTAACAGTAACACCTTGTATAGCAAACAAAAAGAAATGCAAAATTCACAATGATAAGACTGGGAGTGAAACCTGCTAAAAACTATTGTCCTGATTTGTTCGTTTACTTACAGTTCATTAGGGCAAACTATTTGATGAGTAACCCAGAGCTAGATGTTTTATTTATTGTAAAATCAACATCAAAAAAGAGAAAAAACATCATCATTCACAAAATACACTTAGCCAGGTTAGTTTAGTCTATGGACTTTATATATTAAGCTGAGAGAAAAATAAAAAAACAATTTTCACTTGCACTAAGACCTGTAACAGCAACACCTTGTATAGCAAACAAAAAGAAATACAAAATTCGCAATAGTAAGAATGGGAGTGCTTAATCATCCTCTTCAACATACTTATAAAGCTTCAACTTAACACCCTCAAACATTTCTGGGGTGTTGCATATATGCCCTTTTAACAATCTGGATGCATATAGTCTCTTTGATTTAGTTCAATATCTTCCTTACCACCCCCTGAAAAGAAATTCAAATTACTGCACTTACTTGGATAATAATATACCCGTAGCTGTTCCTGAAATATTGTACAGGAACCCTTTGGACAATTTGGGCGAGTAATAATATCTTTTACTTTAGCTGTATATCCGTCCCACTGAACTTTTCCTGAAAATTTCAGCTTAAAGCTCTATCCTATTCCTGAGTAATTACATCTACAACATTTTGATAGCCAATATTCACTTAATCTTTTTTTGAATTAGCTCAATATCTTTGGTCGAAGCCATAGCAGTAGCAATAACAACAGCTTCAGTCGCACATAGCATCACTCACAGTCGCAAGGTGTAACAGTTGTAAGTAGTCAAAGCCTCGGTCAAAATCTGTTTCAATCACACTTATCAATAATTGCTGTATCAGTCGAATTATTAACAGTTGCAGCTGCAAGTAATGGCAGCTACAGTTAGAATGAGTCAAAGTTGTAATTAATAGCAGAGATGTAAATAGTGGAGGTCACAAGTAGTTGCAGCTACAAGTAGTAAAAGTGACAATTAGTGACTGTTGCAATGAAAAGTAGTAGCAGGTGCCGTCACAAGTAGTCATAATCACAATAAGTCGCAGTTGAAAAAAAGTCACAATCGCAAGCAGTAGCAGCTACAGTCACAAGCAGTTGCTAGTTCTTTTAATTTCAATTTCCAATCAAATGAAGCCCTTCCAAAGTTTTTACAACTAGTTACAAAGCTAATGGACATGAAAAAAACTGCACAGAGCCCACTTTACCGTTTACTCAGGCAGTGCTGCAATACCTATGACAAGCATGTCAATCTGAAGTCAATCCCATTCAAGATTAACAGGGGGACATCTCCGGCATTTTTATGGGGAGGGGGGGGGGCAATAGGGGTCCATATCCAGGGAGTCAAGGGGCATGGGTTATATAATAACCTTTTCTCCAAATTAATGGGGAGACAACTGCCCCTCTTACCCATCCCCCAAACGCCACCCCTGGATTCTAGCATACGTGTTAAAGCATAAAATTTAACTTTTTTGAGGCAATACAATAATACTTGGTCTTGCCTGATGCAGTAGAAAAATGATGAGAACTTCTCTTATAGGTAATTTTTTCAGCCCACCACCATTTTTAAAGGGTTCATGCTGTTTTTCAAAATGCCTTTCAATATATTCTCAAAACGATATTAGATAATAATTACTATTCAAGAATCAGCTAGAAACAACAATTTTTCTCACTTTTCTCACCAATTTTTTTAAATACGTTTTTTAATTTTTTATCAATACGGGACATGAGCCATTACTATGATAAAACCAGGATTATACATAAAACGCAACATCCTTTGGCTTTTTTTTGGCAGGATATAGTAAATAACAAACCCCAGTTGCAACATATGCTATAATAAGAGTTTTACCGTAATGTCACTTATGGTTGTAACCAGCGATTATGTCATTCATCTTCTTATATATGAAGATGCAATTTATTCTGGGTGGGAGGCACTTGTGCCGAATCCTAATTCAATATGGGGTACCACCTCCATGTTGAAGATGCGGTAATGAGGTGCGTGGCAGGTGGCACCGTTCCCCTTCTAATGATGCATGACAATGGATTTATGGACTTTGTTTGGCTAACCACCCGGCAAAGCTTCTTTTACCTGGTTATGATTAACAACAAAAAGCCTCGGACCAAACAGCCATTTCGATGACGACCTTTAGCACGTCCACCGACCATCCAAACGGACCTGTTTACGGAAGCCCACTGCAATGTACGAGGTCTCAGATCTAAGTTTGACCAGTTCCTACATTTAGTTAACTCAGTCAAGCAATCTATCATGTGCATTACTGAGACCAATCTAAACAAAGAAATTCAGAGCAGTGAGGTTGCCATACAGGGATACACACTCCTCAGGCGGGATCGAGAGCGTACTGACGGCGCTAAATACGGAGGAGGAGGAGTCGCTGTTTATATACAGAGCCATATACCTTATTCATGCCTGAACATACCAGATTCAGCAGGCGAAGAAGCTCTGTGGGTCAGGGTGACCCTCCCAAATAAATCCGTGATTGTTAGTACCGTGTATAACCCTCAAACTTACCAGATTACCAGCTGCCTTGAAACCTCCCTTGAATATATTCGGGGCAAGTACGCTAAGTCTGCCATTATCCTTCATGGAGACTTCAACGTCCATCATAGCGTGTGGCTTCGCAGCGAAAATATTGATAGGGAAGGGTCGGATTTGTATGATCTATCTCTCTCTTACGGGCTGGAACAACTTGTCGATTTCAACACGTATCACGGCCCAAACGGATCATCTCGTCTTGACCTATTCCTTACAGATCACCCTGACTCCTTTATGGTAGACGCTCATGCTTTCAGCAGTGACCACATTGCCTTCGTTGCACGTGGAAACCTACGTATTCCTTCTCCAGTAAATCATGAACGAACAATCTGGCTATACAAAAGAGGTGATTGGGACGGTTTGAGAAACACTTTTTTCTCAGCAGTGGAGAGCCTTCCTCCTGGAAGGCCCAGAGAAAGCTGCAGATAAGTACCAGCAGGCCATAGTTGACTCTGTCAAAAAGCATATCCCTTCAAAACGGATCCAGGTGTCCAGTTAGGACAAACCTTGGTTCAACGCCCAGTGTAAGAAGACAATACGAGCAAAGCAAAAGGCAAACAAGCGATAGCTAGTTTCGAAGAGCGAAGAGGACAGAATTGCATTCATAAATGTGAGCAAAGATGCAGTTCGAGCGATTCGGCAGTCCCGGGTTCAGTATAAGGAGAAATTCACCACCAAGCTTCAACTTGCTTTGGCAAAGAGTTGGTGGAAAATTGTCAAGGAGGCTTTACCTTCGTCCAAGGGGACAGCAATTCCTTCTCTCCAGAGTAACGGGACAGTGGTAAAAGATCCACAGGCAAAGGCTGAAGCTCTTGCTAAGGCTTTTGCCGAATTCTTGAATCTAGACGATGACGGTAGAGAAGTGCCAAAATTCTCCGACCGAACCGACACTGTCCTGGAACGCGTGAATTTTTCTGCTCCCAAGATCCTTCGCATTCTGCAACATCTGGATGTGACCAAAGCCATGGGTCCTGACAACCTGCCAAATGTTATCCTCAAATCCTGCAGTGCCGAACTAGCTGGACCCTTGTCATTGCTTTTCCGGCTGTGCTTTTGCTCCGGAACCTTCCCACGAACATGGAAGTCCGCCCATGTTATACCTACTCTAAAGCCAGAAGGCGATCCAACGAGCGTGGACTCCTACAGGCCTATTAACCTTCTCTCCTGAGTTGGCAAAGTCTACAAGAGCGTCTCCAATAAAACACTTCTTCAGTACCTGGAATCCAATGACCTTCAAGGCGATCACCAATATGGATTCCGACGGAAACGCTCAAAATTAGACTGCCTAGTGGCCCAGTATCAGGAGTGGATAGAACTACTGGCAATGAGATACGACATCAGGCTACTTTCCTTCGACATTGCGAAAGCTTTTGACAGAGTATGGCATCGTGGCCTGCTAAAGAAATTCTATGTGTATGGTGCTCGTGGATGTCTGTTAAAAGTGATTGAGAGGTTTCTTTCCAATCATTCACTGCGGGTTGTTCTTGACGGGTTTGTTTCCCGCGAATATCCAGTGAAAGCAGGGGTACCCCAGAGCAGTGTATTGGGACCTACGCTCTTCCTTATCTACATAAATGACATGGGAGACAACCTCGCAAACCCTCTGCATCACTTTGCCAACGATACCACGACACAATCAGCCGTCCCTAAACACGAAGACCCAGCACAAACCTCCCTTTCCCTACAGATGGATGTTTTGAAAATTGAAAAGTGGTCTGATGCATGAATGATCAACTTCAATGCATCGAAAACAAAGGAGCTTCCAATTACCTGATCTAAGGTTCCACGTGAACACCACAGTTTCATCTTCAAAAATGAAGATATAAAGAGAGTCGATGAATTTTCTCTACTGGTGATTCATTTCTCCACCGATCTCTCTTGGAACAACCACCTTGATCGGATGAGAACCTCCTGCGCAAGAAAGCTGGGAGTTACTCTTCGCTGCAAAAACCTTCTTCCATCAAGCTCAATCATCCCACTCTACAAGTCTTGCATCAGACCTATAGCTGAATATGGATGCCCGCTATTTGCTGGTGCTCCGAAAACGCTGTTGGCACCACTTCAAAAGATCTAGAAGAGGGCAAATAGAGCGGGCTGCGCCTCTATACAAGAATTGCTCCAGCCTCTAAATGAAAGGTTTGATGGAGTGTCGATGGCTGTTTTCTACAAGTACATGAATTTGCCTCGCTCAGACGAGCTCTCTCGAATTGTGCCCCCCTTTGTCCAGCCGACAAGGCAGACACGAAGGCACACAGCTCGGTCCAGTTATCTAAAGGAGGATACGCCAAAAACCGAGTACTTGAGAAACAGCTTCATCCGGCGTTGCACTTCTATCTGGAACGATCTTCCTGGGGATATTATCCCTGCTAATCCCTCTGTTGACACCTTCAAAAAAAGGTTCAATAGACATTTAAAACCTCGAGGCCATTGAAAGTGGTAAATGAATAGCGGCACATCAGATACTTTGAAGTACCTGGCGCCGTGAATATTGGAATTAAAAAAAAAAATTTGTCAAAAACTTAATTTTATATCAAATATTATGTTTTGGTACCTACAAAAAGCTTTAGATATAGCAATGTTCTTTCTAATAAGACCTTAAACAGCCTTCTTTGAAGTTCTAGAGGCTCAGAAGTAGTGAAGAAGGAAAAGAAAAAAGATAGAAAAAAGCACACATCAGTGCTACCCATGCAAAAAAGAAGATTTTCCTTGATGTCCAATCAAGGTGACTGTGAATTTTCAGCCATAGAAATTCCTAAGGTGTACTTTTTGTTTTAATTTTAGGCCATATTTAGGGTTTGAATTTCCTTTTAATTTGCTTTCAAAATAACATTTTACAACTAAAGACTGATCTATATAATAATTTGAAATGGAAATTTTTCTAGCTCCCTAGTTTTTTAAAGCGTTTATTAATTTTTGGTTGTGATGGGCTTCGGTTTGTTCCCTACTAAGTTGCAGCTAGGATGTAGCTATTGTTCAAAGGTAATGATTGGCAGTGAAAAACTTTGTCAAAGTGATCAAGATCAAAGGCAAAGTGAGCCTAATTATAGCAAACCCAAGACAGATAGTCTCTGTGAGAGGTAAAGTTTAAAAAACTTTTTTAGAGTTGTATAATAATGATTATTTTCACTTTTTCATAATAGTCTATCATCCTAGGTTAGAACTGAGGCAGATAAAAAATGCTGTAAGGGTAATTCAGATAGTTTATCAGTTCTGTGAGCCATTTGATGGGTAGCCAAATGGAGACCTAAATATGATTCAAAATTCATGTCCAGAGGACTTACAGGCAAGTGGTCAAATGTGCTCAATTGTTCATATTATAAGGGCTTTGCCAACTGGAACCTACTGGAATCGGTTCATGCATCATTTATGATTATTTGCAGCTACAACTGAATATCTTTTCATTAAATAACGATTTTTTAAAAAGCAAAATATCATATTTTCTTTTTGTTAAGCAAAGTAAAATTATTTTTACATAGAAGATAACAAATCACAAAGAAGATAAACAGTTAAAGTCATCGTTAACTATTCTTTTTACTGGTCTAAAAATAGAGAAAGAACTACCAGTTAGCCAAATGGAGAAAGACATGTTTCAAAATAAAAAGCAATGATGATTCATGTGCCTAGAAAAAAAGGCTGAAAACTAATAAAAGAAACCAAATTCTTACTTTTTCACTGTCATTGTCAAAATGTTCTCCATCAACTTTAAACTGACCAGGACTATTGTCCCACCCTTTGTCAATACCTACAGCAACTTCATCTTTGATTAGCTGAAAAAAATAATCAAAATTAAAATTAATATTATCAAAGGAAAATATCATTGTTATTTTTATTGATTTTGAATTAAAATCAAACTTGTGGACTGTGATGAAAACTTCAGAGCCATGGCTAGTTGGATTAAAGCACAGATAGTCTCATTGAGAGGCAAAGTTGACATAGAATAGTAAAAAAAAATTCAGAATTGTATAAAAATAATTTCAGTTCACTTGTCGACAGATATCCTAGACAGTCCATCCTAGACAAAGTTTAATCTTCCATCCAAAGTAGACCGTTTTACGGACTGATGGATGAATCTACCAAACATTATGAAAAAATTAAGGTAACTTTCTATAGGCCTTACTTTATCCTGTTCAGAAGAAAATAGACTGTAAATGAAGATAGTTATTCCAGGGCAATTCCTAATATGACTGTCTATGACAGAGTAAATTTACAAGGACACATCTCCCACAAAGAAATGAAAAGGCAATTTAGCCAAATCCTTATCTGAGCATGTTAAAAGGTCTAAAATTAAAAAGGTTTTAAAGATACAAAAAAAGTTACAAATGGCCAGTAGCCATGTAAACAAAAAGAGTTAAGGCTCTGTTCCTTTCTGAAATAAAAAGGAAAAACAGTGACCTGAAAACACAGTTTCCTTAAAATTTTAACCTATGTGGTAAAGAGATATTCTAATAGAGTTTTAACAGGAATAGAAAAAGTCCATACCTTTTATTATTACCAGTGATTTAAAATGGGAAGCAAACACATCTAGTCTAGTAAAAAAGGGTAATACTGGGCAGCATATGCTCAAAATTATTTCAAAACCTGGCGCCCCTCCAGATCACCTCCTCTAAATATTTACATTTTTATTCACCCAATTCTGGAATATACAGCTCCTGTATGGCATTTTGGACAAAAGACTGAGCAAAGTGCCAGAATTGCAAAGAGCTCTAATGATAGTATCAAAACAGTTAGAAATGAAATATGAAGAGATATTGACAAAGTTTAAAATATAAACTCTTAAAAAAAAACAAGAGAGAAACTCTGCATGGATTTTGACGGAAAATCTCATATCCTCCTAATTCTTCCCCCCCTCAATCCACAACAAACTGGCTACCTCGCAGGGTTGCAGTACCTGTTGAGAAACTTCAGCTGGTATGCTGTGCCCATCAATGATTATTAAAAAGTTTTATACCTAGTTTTGTAAATATGTACAACAATAATCAGGAGGATTGATTAGTGATTTTTGTTTTTTTTTTCCTCAATTTTTAATGTGACTATACTTGTCTAATGTGACTAATGCTTTTTACTGTGAATATACCAGAGAAATTTTGCAGTGCCATGAAGACTTTGATGAAAATAAAAATTTATCTATCTATCCACTTCTAGGAAAAAAAAAATAGGAGTAGTATATGCAGGGACGGGGCATAAGGTGGGACACCATACTTATCTGCCATCTAGCATTCTTTAAAAAATTTAATAAAGTCACCCATTATAATGGTGGACATGACATTTATATAATTTTGGTAAGTTGCTATTTTTTTTTTTTTTTTTTTGAGAAAATCGACTTCAATGTTTCGACTATACCCCCGAAAAATATTAGACAATAGTTTTTTGTGTTTTATTATGGTCTGCAGAAACAGTGTGTGTAAGAAACCGTGTCTGTGGCCATTTTGTGGAGAAACATGCAACAGTAAAAAAAAATCGGACACAATTTCCAAGTAGAGGTCGCACTGTATATACCGGGACAAGGACAAGTGGTAAGCATGGATAGAATCCACCCACATTCCATAGGCGGCTTGGCCGTTCTTGAGGCAAGGTTTCGTATTTATCTTCAGTTCTTATATTGAGTTCAGAGAATAGGCCCACAGTAAGAGTTCTTTTCTCTCTCTCTCTACATCTTAAATTTGAGATTTGACATCAGAATAGAAGACATGCCACAATTTCCAAGAGAAAATAAGTCGTTGCTGAAATGAAAGTAGACCAGCAAAATAGGCAGCACTAAGTAAAGAACGAGGTGGGCACAATGTGATGTTTTTTGTTTTTTTTTCACCATACCCGAGCTCTTTGTATCAAAGAAGTTGTCACATAAACTTCGAAAAGCGCTCATTCGTTTGGAAATTGGAGTGACTAGTGCCCTTTTTAATAGTCGAAATTAATTGGAGGGTAACTAGGCCTAGCCCCCCCCCCCCCAGCCCAAAATTCCCCCAAATGCATCCAATCTAAATTTTGAGATAAACATTTTGTTCAGCATAGTTGATTTCCAGACAGAAAATATCTTTTTGAAGAGGACACTCCCCCAAAACCCTCAGGGCGAGGGTTTTTAGTTATGCCCTGAGGGCATATAAGGTTTTTATAGAAGGCATTGTTGTAGAAACTTCAAAAAAAGCTCATTCGATTGTAAATTAAAGGGCTAGTGCCCTTTTTAATAGTCAAAACGATTGGAGGGTAACTAGCCCCCTCATACCCATCATTCCCCCAAACACATCCAATCAAAATTTTGATACAACCATTTTGTTCAGCGTAGTTGATTTCCAGATAAAAATATCTTTTTGAGGAGGACAATCCCGCACAACCCTAAGGGCAGGGGTTTTAAGTTATGCCCAGGGGGCATATAAGGTTTTTATAGAAGGCGTTGTCGTAGAAACTGCAAAAAAGGCTCATTTGATTGGAAATTCAAAGGGCTTGTGTCCATTCTGATAGTCGAAAGTGACTGGAGGGCAACTAGCCCTCCCCCACACCAATCATTCCCCCAAACACATCCAATCTAAATTTAGAGATAGCCATTTTGTTCAGCGTAGTTGATTTCCAGATAGAAAATATGTTTTTGAGGAGGATACTTTCCTAAAACCCTCGGGACAAGTGCTTTAAGGTATGCCCTGGGAGTATATAAATTTTTGTAGAAGATATTGTTGTGGAAACTTCAAGAAAGGCTCATTCGATTGGAAATTCAAAGGGCTAGTGCCCTTTTCAATAATTGAAAGTGATTGGAAGGCAACTAGCCCCCCCACCCCCATCCTTCCCCCAAACACATCCAATCAAAATTTTGAGATAGATATTTTGTTCAGTGTAGTTGATTTTTAGATAGAAAAAATGCTTTTGAGGAAGACACTCCCCAACAACCCTCGGGGCAAGGGTTGTAACCTATGCCCTAGGGGCATATAAGGTTTTTATAGAAGATATTGTTATAGAAACTTCAAAAATGGCTCATTCGATTGGAAATTCAAAGGCCTAGTGTCCTTTTGAATAGTTCAAAGTGATTGGACGGTAACTAGCCCCCCTCTCACGCCCACCTTTTCCCCAAACACATCCAATCATAATTTTGAGAGAGCAAAATTGTTCAACATAGTTTAAAATTCTAGGAATTAGGTATTTGAGGATGACAACCCCCTTAAGGCCCTCAAGACAATGAATGTAAGTTATCCCCTGGGGGCATAAAGTTTTATAAAAAGCGTTATCGTGAAGCTATCGTAGAAACAAAAAGGGCTCATTCGATTAGAAATTGGAATGGCTTGTGCCCTTTTTAATAGTCGAAAGTAATTGGAAGGTAACTAACACCCCTTCCACGCCCACCATTTCCCCAAACACATCCAATCAAAATTTTGAAATAGCCATTTTATTCCACGCAGTTAAAGTTCAGGTAATTATACCTTTGAACAGGACACTTCCCTCACAGTCTTAAGAGCAAGGGTTATAATTTATGAAACTTGAAAAAGGGCTCATTCGATTGGAAATTCAAATGTCTGGTGCCCTTTTTAATAATCAAAACCGATTTGAGGGCAACTAGCCCCCTCTCTCCCCCACCTTTTCCTCAACCACATCCAATCAAAATTTTTATATAGCCATTCTGTTTAGTGTTGTGGATTTCCAGATAGAAATTATGTTTTTGAGGAGGACACTCCCCTATAGCCCGCAGGGCAAGGGTTGTAACTTATGGCCTGGACACATATAAATTTTTTACTAAACGCGTCGTTGTAGAAACTTCAAAAAAGGCTCATTCGATTGAAAATTGAAATTGCTAGTGCCCTTTTTAATAGTCGGAAGTGATGGGAAGGCAACTAACACACTTTCCACGCCCAACATTTCCTCAAACATATCCAATTAAAATTTTTAGATACCTATTTTGTTCCACTCAGTTTAAAGCTCAGGAAACTATACCTTTGAGCAGGACACTCCCCCCAAGATCTTCAGGGCAAGAGTTATAAGTTATGACCTTTGGGCATGTAAGATTTTTATTGAAATGTTTGTCGTAGAAACTTGAAAAAGTGGTCATTTGATTGGAAATTCAAAGAGTTAGTGCCCTTTTTAATAGTCTAAAAAGATTTGAAGGCAACTAGCCTCCCTCTCACGCCCACCTTTTCCCCAAACACATCCAATCAAAATTTGTAGATAGCCATTTTATTCAACGCAGTTGAAAATTTTGGAAATTAAGTCCTTAAGGATGAGAAACCATCTCCCACAAACCCTCAGGGCAAGGGTTTTAAGTTACGACCTGGGAGCGTGTAAAGTTTTTATTGAAAACGATGTAAAAACATCCAAAAGGGCTCATTCAATTGAATATTGAAAGGACTATTGCCCTTTTCATAGTCAAAAGTGATTGAAGGGCAACTAGCCCCCTCTCACGCCCACCATTTCCCCAAACACATCCAATCAAAATTTTGATATATCCATTTTGTTCAACGTATTCAAAAGTTCTGGGAATTAGGTCTTTTAGGATGATAACCCCATCAGAGCTTTCAGTGCAAGGGTTGTAATTTATGCCCTAGGGGCATATAAGGTTTGTATGGAAAAGGAAAGACCTGTAACAGTAACACCTTGTATAGCAAACAAAAGAAATGCAAAATTCACAATGATAAGACTGGGAGTGAAACCTGCTGAAAACTATTGTCCTGATTTGTTCGTTTACTTACAGTTCATTAGGGCAAACTATTTGATGAGTAACCCAGAGTTAGATGTTTTATTTATTGTAAAATCAACATCAAAAAAGAGAAAAAACATCATCATTCACAAAATACACTTAGCCAGGTTAGTTTAGTCTATGGACTTTATATATTAAGCTGAGAGAAAAATAAAAAAACAATTTTCACTTGCACTAAGACCTGTAACAGCAACACCTTGTATAGCAAACAAAAAGAAATACAAAATTCGCAATAGTAAGAATGGGAGTGCTTAATCATCCTCTTCAACATACTTATAAAGCTTCAACTTAACACCCTCAAACATTTCTGGGGTGTTGCATATATGCCCTTTTAACAATCTGGATGCATATAGTCTCCTTGATTTAGTTCAATATCTTCCTTGCCATCCCCTGAAAAAAATTCAAATTACTGCACTTACTTGGATAATAATATACACGTAGCTGTTCCTGAAATATTGCACAGGAACCCTTTGGACAATTTGGGTGAGTAATAATATCTTTTAATTTAGCTGTATATCCATCCCACTGAACATTTCCTGAAAATTTCAGCTTAAAGCTCTATCCTATTCCTGAGTAATTACATCTACAACATTTTGATAGCCAATATTCACTTAATCTTTTTTGAATTAGCTCAATATCTTTGGTCGAAGCCATAGCAGTAGCAATAACAACAGCTTCAGTCGCACATAGCATCACTCACAGTCGCAAGGTGTAACAGTTGTAAGTAGTCAAAGCCTCGGTCAAAATCTGTTTCAATCACACTTATCAATAATTGCTGTATCAGTCGAATTATTAACAGTTGCAGCTGCAAGTAATGGCAGCTACAGTTAGAATGAGTCAAAGTTGTAATTAATAGCAGAGATGTAAATAGTGGATGTCACAAGTAGTTGTAGCTACAAGTAGTAAAAGTGACAATTAGTGACTGTTGCAATGAAAAGTAGTAGCAGGTGCAGTCACAAGTAGTCATAATCACAATAAGTCGCAGTTGAAGAAAAAAAGTCACAATCGCAAGCAGTAGCAGCTACAGTCACAAGCAGTTGCTAGTTCTTTTAATTTCAATTTCCAATCAAATGAAGCCCTTCCAAAGTTTTTACAACTAGTTACAAAGCTAATGGACATGAAAAAAACTGCACAGAGCCCACTTTACCGTTTACTCAGGCAGTGCTGCAATACCTATGACAAGCATGTCAATCTGAAGTCAATCCCATTCAAGATTAACAGGCGGACATCTCCGGCATTTTTATGGGGAGGGGGGGGGGGGGCAATAGGGGTCCATATCCAGGGAGTCAAGGGGCATGGGTTATATAATAACCTTTTCTCCAAATTAATGGGGAGACAACTGCCGCTCTTACCCATCCCCCAAACGCCACCCCTGGATTCTAGCATACGTGTTAAAGCATAAAATTTAACTTTTTTGAGGCAATACAATAATACTTGGTCTTGCCTGATGCAGTAGAAAAATGATGAGAACTTCTCTTATAGGTAATTGTTTCAGCCCACCACCATTTTTAAAGGGTTCATGCTGTTTTTCAAAATGCCTTTCAATTTATTCTCAAAACGATATTAGATAATAATTACTATTCAAGAATCAGCTAGAAACAACAATTTTTCTCACTTTTCTCACCAATTTTTTTAAATACGTTTTTTAATTTTTTATCAATACGGGACATGAGCCATTACTATGATAAAACAAGGATTATACATAAAACGCAACATCCTTTGGCTTTTTTTGGCAGGATATAGTAAATAACAAACCCCAGTTGCAACATATGCTATAATAAGAGTTTTACCGTAATGTCACTTATGGTTGTAACCAGCGATTATGTCATTGGTACCAGCAGTGGAGAGCCTTCCTCCTGGAAGGCCCAGAGAAAGCTGCAGATAAGTACCAGCAGGCCATAGTTGACTCTGTCAAAAAGTATATCCCTTCAAAACGGATCCAGGTGTCCAGTTAGGACAAACCTTGGTTCAACGCCCAGTGTAAGAAGACAATACGAGCAAAGCAAAAGGCAAACAAGCGATAGCTAGTTTCGAAGAGCGAAGAGGACAGAATTACATTCATAAATGCGCGCAAAGATGCAGTTCGAGTGATTCGGCAGTCCCAGGTTCAGTATAAGGAGAAATTCACCACCAAACTTCAACTTGCTTCGGCAAAGAGTTGGGGGAAAATTGTCAAGGAGGCTTTACCTTCGTCCAAGGGGACAGCAATTCCTTCTCTCCAGAGTAACGGGACAGTGGTAAAAGATCCACAGGCAAAGGCTGAAGCTCTTGCTAAGGCTTTTGCCGAATTCTCGAATCTAGACGATGACGGTAGAGAAGTGCCAAAATTCTCCGACCGAACCGACACTGTCCTGGAACGCGTGAATTTTTCTGCTCCCAAGATCCTTCGCATTCTGCAACATCTGGATGTGACCAAAGCCACGGGTCCTGACAACATGCCAAATGTTGTCCTCAAATCCTGCAGTGCCGAACTAGCTGGACCCTTGTCATTGCTTTTCCGGCTGTGCTTTTGCTCCGGAACCTTCCCACGAACATGGAAGTCCGCCCATGTTATACCTACTGTAAAGCCAGAAGGCGATCCAACGAGTGTGGGCTCCTACAGGCCTATTAACCTTCTCTCCTGAGTTGGCAAAGTCTACGAGAACGTCTCCAATAAAACACTTCTTCAGTACCTGGAATCCAATAACCTTCAAGGCGATCACCAATATGGATTCCGACGGAAACGCTCAAAATTAGACTGCCTAGTGGCCCAGTATCAGGAGTGGATAGAACTACTGGCAATGGGATACGACATCAGGCTACTTTCCTTCGACATTGCGAAAGCTTTTGACAGAGTATGGCATCGTGGCCTGCTAAAGAAATTCTATGTGTATGGTGCTCGTGGATGTCTGTTAAAAGTGATTGAGAGCTTTCTTTCCAATCATTCACTGCGGGTTGTTCTTGACGGGTTTGTTTCCCGCGAACATCCAGTGAAAGCAGGGGTACCCCAGAGCAGTGTATTGGGACCTACGCTCTTCCTTATCTACATAAATGACATGGGAGACAACCTCACAAACCCTCTGCATCACTTTGCCAACGATACCACGACACACTCAGCCGTCCTTAAACACGAAGACCCAACACAAGCCTCCCTTTCCCTACAGATGGATCTTTTGAAAATTGAAAAGTGGTTTGATGCATGAATGATCAACTTCAATGCATCGAAAACAAAGGAGCTTCTAATTACCCGATCAAAGGTGCCACGTGAACACCGCAGTTTCATCTTCAAAAATGAAGCTATAAAGAGAGTCGACGAGCTTCCTCTACTGGGGATTCATTTCTCCACCGATCTCTCTTGGAACAACCACCTTGATCAGGTGAGAGCCTCCTGCGCAAGAAGGCTGGGAGTTTCTCTTTGCTGCAAAAACATTCTTCCATCAAGCTCAATCATCCCACTCTACAAGTCTTGCATCACACCCATAGCTGAATATCGCTGCCCGCTATATGCTGGTGCTCCGAAAACGCTGTTGGCACCACTTCAGAAGATCCAGAATAGGACAAATAGGGCGGGCTGCGCCTCTACACAAGAATTACTCCAGCCTCTAAATGAAAGGTTTGATGTAGCGTCGATGGCTGTTTTCTACAAGTACATGAATTCGCCTCCCTCAGACGAGCTCTCTCGAATTGTGCCCCCCTTTGTCCATCCGACAAGGCAGACACGAAGGCACACAGCTCGGTCCAATTATCTAAAGGAGGATACGCCAAAAACCGAGTACTTGAGGAACAGCTTCATCCGGCGTTGCACTTCTATCTGGAACGATCTTCCTGGGGATACTATCCCTGCTAATCCCTCTGTTGACACCTTCAAAAAAAGGTTCAATAGACATTTAAAACCTCGAGGCCATTGAAAGAGGTAAATGAATAGCGGCACATCAGATAATTTGAAGTACCTGGCGCCGTGAATATTGGAATAAAAAAAAAATTTGTCAAAAACTTAATATTATATCAAATATTATGTTTTGGTACCTACAAAAAGCTTTAGATATAGCAATGTTCTTTCTAATAAGACCTTAAACAGCCTTCTTTGAAGTTCTAGAGGCTCAGAAGTAGTGAAGAAGGAAAAGAAAAAAGATAGAAAAAAGCACACATCAGTGCTACCCATGCAAAAAAAAAAGATTTTCCTTGATGTCCAATCAAGGTGACTGTGGATTTTCAGCTATTGCAATTCCTAAGGTGTACTTTTTGTTTTAATTTTAGGCCATATTTAGGGTTTGAATTTCCTTTTAATTTGCTTTCAAAATAACATTTTACAACTAAAGACTGATCTAGATAATAATTTGAAATGGAAATTTTTCTAGCTCCCTAGTTTTTTAAAGCGTTTATTAATTTTTGGTTGTGATGGGCTGCGGTTTGTTCCCTACTAAGTTGCAGCTAGGATGTAGCTATTGTTCAAAGGTAATGGTTGGTAGTGAAAAACTGTGTCATAGTGATCAAGATCAAAGGCAAAGTGAGCCTAATTATAGCAAACCCAAGACAGATAGTCTCTGTGAGAGGTAAAGCATAAAAAACTTTTTTAGAGTTGTATAATAATGATTATTTTCACTTTTTCATAATAGTCTATCTATCATCATAAGATAGAACTGAGGCAGATACAAAACGCTGTAACGGTAATTCAGATAGTCTATCAGTTCTGTGAGCCATTTGATGGGTAGCCAATTGGAGACCTAAATATGATTCAAAAATTCATTATGTCCAGAGGACTTACAGGCAAGTGGTCAAATGTGGTCAATTGTTCATATTATATGGACTTTGCCAACTGGAACCCACTGGAATCGGCTCATGCATCATTTATGATTATTTGCAGCTACAACTGAATATCTTTTCATTAAATAACGATTTTTTAAAAAGCAAAATATCATATTTTCTTTTTGTTAAGCAAAGTAAAATTATTTTTACATAGAAGATAACAAATCACAAAGAAGATAAACAGTTAAAGTCATCGTTAACTATTCTTTCTACTGGTCTAAAAATAGAGAGAGAACTACCAGTTAGCCAAATGGAGAAAGACATGTTTCAAAATAAAAAGCAATGATGATTCATGTGCCTAGAAAAAAAGGCTGAAAACTAATAAAAGAAACCAAATTCTTACTTTTTCACTGTCATTGTCAAAATGTTCTCCATCAACTTTAAACTGACCAGGACTATTGTCCCACCCTTTGTCAATACCTACAGCAACTTCATCTTTGATTAGCTGAAAAAAATAATCAAAATTAAAATTAATATTATCAAAGGAAAATATCATTGTTATTTTTATTGATTTTGAATTAAAATCAAACTTGTGGACTGTGATGAAAACTTCAGAGCCATGGCTAGTTGGATTAAAGCACAGATAGTCTCATTGAGAGGCAAAGTTGACATAGAATAGTAAAAAAAAATTCAGAATTGTATAAAAATAATTTCAGTTCACTTGTCGACAGATATCCTAGACAGTCCATCCTAGACAAAGTTTAATCTTCCATCCAAAGTAGACCGTTTTACGGACTGATGGATGAATCTACCAAACATTATGAAAAAATTAAGGTAACTTTCTATAGGCCTTACTTTATCCTGTTCAGAAGAAAATAGACTGTAAATGAAGATAGTTATTCCAGGGCAATTCCTAATATGACTGTCTATGACAGAGTAAATTTACAAGGACACATCTCCCACAAAGAAATGAAAAGGCAATTTAGCCAAATCCTTATCTGAGCATGTTAAAAGGTCTAAAATTAAAAAGGTTTTAAAGATACAAAAAAGTTACAAATGGCCAGTAGCCATGTAAACAAAAAGAGTTAAGGCTCTGTTCCTTTCTGAAATAAAAAGGAAAAACAGTGACCTGAAAACACAGTTTCCTTAAAATTTTAACCTATGTGGTAAAGAGATATTCTAATAGAGTTTTAACAGGAATAGAAAAAGTCCATACCTTTTATTATTACCAGTGATTTAAAATGGGAAGCAAACACATCTAGTCTAGTAAAAAAGGGTAATACTGGGCTGCATATGCTCAAACTTATTTCAAAACCTGGCGCCCCTCCAGATCACCTCCTCTAAATATTTACATTTTTATTCACCCAATTCTGGAATATACAGCTCCTGTATGGCATTTTGGACAAAAGACTGAGCAAAGTGCCAGAATTGCAAAGAGCTCTAATGATAGTATCAAAACAGTTAGAAATGAAATATGAAGAGCTATTGACAAAGTTTAAAATATAAACTCTGAAAAAAAAACAAGAGAGACACTCTGCATGGATTTTGACGGAAAATCTCATATCCTCCTAATTCTCCCCCCTCAATCCACAACAAACTGGCTACCTCGCAGGGTTGCAGTACCTGTTGAGAAACTTCAGCTGGTATGCTGTGCCCATCAATGATTATTAAAAAGTTTTATACCTAGTTTTGTAAATATGTACAACAATAATCAGGAGGATTGATTAGTGTTTTTTTTTTTTTTTTCCTCAATTTTTAATGTGACTATACTTGTCTAATGTGACTAATGCTTTTTACTGTGAATATACCAGAGAAATTTTGCAGTGCCATGAAGACTTTGATAATTTATCTATCTATCCACTTCTAGGAAAAAAAAAATAGGAGTAGTATATGCAGGGACGGGGCATAAGGTGGGACACCATACTTATCTGCCATCTAGCATTCTTTAAAAAATTTAATAACGTCACCCATTATAATGGTGGACATGACATTTATATAATTTTGGTAAGTTGCTATTTTTTTTTTTTTTTTTGAGAAAATCGACTTAAATGTTTCGACTATACCCCCGAAAAATATTAGACAATAGTTTTTTGTGTTTTATTATGGTCTGCAGAAACAGTGTGTGTAAGAAACCGTGTCTGTGGCCATTTTGTGGAGAAACATGCAACAGTAAAAAAAAATCGGACACAATTTCCAAATAGAGGTCGCACTGTATATACCGGGACAAGGACAAGTGGTAAGCATGGATAGAATCCACCCACATTCCATAGGCGGCTTGGCCGTTCTTGAGGCAAGGTTTCGTATTTATCTTCAGTTCTTATATTGAGTTCAGAGAATAGGCCCACAGTAAGAGTTCTTTTCTCTCTCTCTCTACATATTAAATTTGAGATTTGACATCAGAATAGAAGACATGCCACAATTTCCAAGAGAAAATAAGTCGTTGCTGAAATGAAAGTAGACCAGCAAAATAGGCAGCACTAAGTAAAGAACGAGGTGGGCACAATGTGATGTTTTTTGTTTTTTTTTCACCATACCCGAGCTCTTTGTATCAAAGAAGTTGTCACATAAACTTCGAAAAGCGCTCATTCGATTGGAAATTGGAGTGACTAGTGCCCTTTTTAATAGTCGAAAGTAATTGGAGGGTAACTAGGCCTAGCCCCCCCCCCCCCAGCCCAAAATTCCCCCAAATGCATCCAATCTAAATTTTGAGATAAACATTTTGTTCAGCATAGTTGATTTCCAGACAGAAAATATCTTTTTGAAGAGGACACTCCCCCAAAACCCTCAGGGCGAGGGTTTTTAGTTATGCCCTGAGGGCATATAAGGTTTTTATAGAAGACATTGTTGTAGAAACTTCAAAAAAAGCTCATTCGATTGTAAATTAAAGGGCTAGTACCCTTTTTAATAGTCAAAACGATTGGAGGGTAACTAGCCCCCTCATGCCCATCATTCCCCCAAACACATCCAATCAAAATTTTGATATAACCATTTTGTTCAGCGTAGTTGATTTCCAGATAAAAATATCTTTTTGAGGAGGACAATCCCGCACAACCCTAAGGGCAGGGGTTTTAAGTTATGCCCAGGGGGCATATAAGGTTTTTATAGAAGGCGTTGTCGTAGAAACTGCAAAAAAGGCTCATTTGATTGGAAATTCAAAGGGCTTGTGTCCATTCTGATAGTCGAAAGTGACTGGAGGGCAACTAGCCCTCCCCCACACCAATCATTCCCCCAAACACATCCAATCTAAATTTAGAGATAGCCATTTTGTTCAGCGTAGTTGATTTCCAGATAGAAAATATGTTTTTGAGGAGGATACTTTCCTAAAACCCTCGGGACAAGTGCTTTAAGTTATGCCCTGGGAGTATATAAATTTTTGTAGAAGATATTGTTGTGGAAACTTCAAGAAAGGCTCATTCGATTGGAAATTCAAAGGGCTAGTGCCCTTTTCAATAATTGAAAGTGATTGGAAGGCAACTAGCCCCCCCACACCCCTCCTTCCCCCAAACCCAGCCAATCAAAATTTTGAGATAGATATTTTGTTCAGTGTAGTTGATTTTTAGATAGAAAAAATGCTTTTGAGGAAGACACTCCCCACAACCCTCGGGGCAAGGGTTGTAACCTATGCCCTAGGGGCATATAAGGTTTTTATAGAAGACATTGTCATAGAAACTTCAAAAATGGCTCATTCGATTGGAAATTCAAAGGCCTAGTGTCCTTTTGAATAGTTCAAAGTGATTGGACGGTAACTAGCCCCCCTCTCACGCCCACCTTTTCCCCAAACACATCCAATCATAATTTTGAGAGAGCAAAATTGTTCAACATAGTTTAAAATTCTAGGAATTAGGTATTTGAGGATGACAACCCCCTTAAGGCCCTCAAGACAATGAATGTAAGTTATCCCCTGGGGGCATAAAGTTTTATAAAAAGCGTTATCGTGAAGCTATCGTAGAAACAAAAAGGGCTCATTCGATTAGAAATTGGAATGGCTAGTGCTCTTTTTAATAGTCGAAAGTAATTGGAAGGCAACTAACACCCCTTCCACGCCCACCATTTCCCCAAACACATCCAATCAAAATTTTCAAATAGCCATTTTATCCCAGCAGTTAAAGTTCAGAAAATTATACCTTTGAGCAGGACACTTCCCTCACAGTCTTAAGAGCAAGGGTTATAATTTATGCCCTGGGTATATAAGTTTTTATTGAAATCTGTATCGTAGAAACTTGAAAAAGGGCTCATTCGATTGGAAATTCAAATGTCTGGTGCCCTTTTTAATAGTCAAAACCGATTTGAAGGCAACTATCCCCCTCTCTCCCCCACCTTTTCCTCAACCACATCCAATCAAAATTTTTATATAGCCATTCTGTTTAGTGTTGTGGATTTCCAGATAGAAATTATGTTTTTGAGGAGGACACTCCCCTATAGCCCGCAGGGCAAGGGTTGTAACTTATGGCCTGGACGCATATAAATTTTTTACTAAACGCGTCGTTGTAGAAACTTCAAAAAAGGCTCATTCGATTGAAAATTGAAATTGCTAGTGCCCTTTTTAATAGTCGGAAGTGATTGGAAGGCAACTAACACACTTTCCACGCCCAACGTTTCCTCAAACATATCCAATCAAAATTTGATACCCATTTTGTTCCACTCAGTTTAAAGCTCAGGAAACTATACCTCTGAGCAGGACACTCCCCCCAAGATCTTCAGGGCAAGGGCTATAAGTTATGACCTTGGGGCATGTAAGATTTTTATTGAAATGTTTGTCATAGAAACTTGAAAAAGTGCTCATTTGATTGGAAATTCAAAGAGTTAGTGCCCTTTTTAATAGTCTAAAAAGATTTGAAGGCAACTAGCCTCCCTCTCACGCCCACCTTTTCCCCAAACACATCCAATCAAAATTTGTAGATAGCCATTTTATTCAACGCAGTTGAAAATTTTGGAAATTAAGTCCTTAAGGATGAGAAACCATCTCCCACAAACCCTCAGGGCAAGGGTTTTAAGTTACGACCTGGGAGCGTGTAAAGTTTTTATTGAAAACGATGTAAAAACATCCAAAAGGGCTCATTCAATTGAATATGGAAAGGACTATTGCCCTTTTCATAGTCAAAAGTGATTGAAGGGCAACTAGCCCCCTCTCACGCCCACCATTTCCCCAAACACATCCAATCAAAATTTTGATATATCCATTTTGTTCAACGTATTCAAAAGTTCTGGGAATTAGGTCTTTTAGGATGATAACCCCATCAGAGCTTTCGGTGCAAGGGTTGTAATTTATGCCCTAGGGGCATATAAGGTTTGTATAGAAAAGGTTATAAGTTATGCCCTAGGCTTAAATTAAAGGGCTAGTGCCCTTTTTAATAGTCAAAAATGATTGGACAGCAACTAGTCCCCCCTCCCCCACGCCCATCGTTCCCCCAAACACATCCAATCAAAATCTTGATATTGCCATTTCGTTCAGCATAGTTGATTTCCCAATAGAAAATATCTTTTAGAGGAGGACACTCCCCCATAACCCTCGGGGCAAGGGTTTTAAGTTATGCCCTGGAGGCACATTAGGTTGATATGGAAGACGGTTGTTGTAAATACTTCAAAACAGGCTCATTCGATTAGGAATTCAAAGGGCGAGTGCCCTTTTATAATTTGAAAGTGATTGGAGGGCAACTAGCCCCCCACGCCTATCATTCCCGCAAATATATCAAATCAGAATTTTAAGATAGCCATTATTTTCAGTGTAGGCTAGTTGATTTCCAGATAAAAAATATATGTTATATTTAGGACGAAACTCACCCACAACCCTCAGGGCAAGGGTTTTAAGTTATGCCCTGGGGGCATATGAGGTTTTTATAAGAAGGCGTTGTCATAGAAAATTCAAAACAGGCTCATTCGATTAGAAACTCAAAGGGTTAGTTCCCTTCTTAATAGTCGAAAGTGATTGGAGGGGAACTAGCCCCTCCCACACGCCCATCATTCCCCAAACACATCCAATCAAAATTTTGAGATAGCCATTTTGTTCAGCATAGTTTATTTCCAGATAGAAAATATTTTTTTGAGGAAAATACTCTCCCAGAACCCTCAGGGCAAGGGTTTTAAGTTATGTCCTGGGGTATATAGTTTTTATAGAAGGCGTTGTCATAGAAACTTCAAAAGGGGCTCATTCAATTGGAAATTCAAAGGGCTAGCGCCCTTTTTAATAGTCGAAAGTGATTGGAGGGCAACTACCCCCACACGCGTCCATCATTCCCCCAAACATATCCAACCAAAATTTTGAGATAGCCATTTTGTTTAGTGTAGGCTAGTTAATTTCCAGATAGAAAATATATTTTTGAGGAGGACACTCCCCCACAACCCTCAGGGCAAGGGTTTTAAGTTATGCCCTGGGGGCATATAAGGTTTTTATAGCAGGCGTTGTTGTAAAAACTTCAAAAAAGGCTCCTTTGATTGGAAATCCAAAGGGCTAGTGCCTTTTTTAATAGTCAAAAGTGATTGGAGGGCAACTGCCATCCCCCCACGCCCATCATTCCCCTAACACATCCAATCAAAATTTTGAGAGAGCCATTTTGTTCAGCATAGTTGATTTCCAGATAGAAAATATATTTTTGAGTAGGAAACTCCCCCATAACCCTCAGACCAAGAGCATTAAGTTATGCCCAGCGGGCATCTAATATCTTTATAGAAGGTGTTGTTGTAGAAACTTCAAAAAAAGCTAATTCGATTGGAAATTCAAAGGGCTAGTGCCCTTTTTAATAGTCGAAAGTGATTGGAGGGCAACTAGCTCCCCCCCCCTCCCATGTCCATCATTCCCCCAAATACATCCAATAAAATTTTTGGATAGCTATTTTGTTCAGGGTAGTTGATTTCCAGAGAGAAAACATATTTTTGAGGAGGATACTCTGCCACAGGCCTCAGGGCAAGGGTTTTAAGCCATTTCCTGGAGGCATATAGGGTTTTATAAAAGGTAGTGTTGTAGAAACTCCAGAAAAAGGCTCATTTGATTTGAAATTTCAAGGGCTAGTGCCCTTTTTAATAGTCAAAAGTTATTAGTAATATTTTTTGTTGTTTAGACCAGGACACTTCGTATTGAAGGAGTTGTCATGGGAACTTCGAAAGGGGCTCATTCAATTGAAAATAGAAAGGGCTGATGCCCTTTTTAATAGTAGAAAGTAATTGGAGGGCAAGTAATCCCCCTTCCACTAGCACCCTCCCATTTCCCCATTATGTTTTAAAAACTAAATGTTGCCTTAAGATTAAATCAAAATGCATTGTGATAATGCTAATTCCCAATAAGGCATCTCAGCAGTATCTCAAGAACGACTGAGGGTATTATGTTCAAACTTTCGAGGTTACTTCTGCTCTTAAAATTTAACCAAATCAAAATAGGGTAAAGGTACCGATGATTCGACAGTGCAATTTTGGAACCCCTGTCGAAATTTTCCATCAAAACGGAATAACTCTGCTTAGCCTTGACTTGGAGCAACACCTCTTGAAGCCCTTTTTTTTATTCCAACGATAGGAAACGTTGACACAATTTCCGGTATACCCAGATACTAAAAGAACATTTAATTCAGTCAGTTTCCCGTTTTTGACAAGAAAGGAGCTCTCGATAATTTTTCAGGTATTCAATGTTCAAACTGCTGTTACTTGGTTATTCATTGAAAAAAAAATTGGGATTAGCACCCATGCATCCAGATACATCTGATTTTATCTGAATTTTAGTCAAATTACTTTTTCTTGCTAAAATGAAATTAAAATGGCAACAAATATTACCTTGTCGAAACTAGGTTCCAAGTGTCGAAACTTTTTGTTTAATGTAGTGGAATACCAGACGCACTAAAAATGTTCCTTTAGTCAAATTAAAACATTGATAATGGCTTCTATATATTGATTTATTTCTTTTCCGAATATCTTGTAGTAACCTTGTCGAAATTTTCTACAGACAGATACAGGCCCTGTCGAAATGTCGGTGATTCTGTCGAAACTCCGCTGAACATGTAATACAAATGAGATATAATTGGTATCTAAAGTCCAGGGTCCACTGACGAAAATATAGCTGTTGAATTTATGGGTGCCCGCTATCCCAAAATTGCAGAGGTTCACATGGAAGTCATTTTTTCCTTTCCTTAGCACTTATGAATGAAACTAAAAAAAGATTCTCAAATTTTGGTCAGAGGTTAAACCGCAGCTAGACAAATACTATGCTGTTTTCTTTTGTGACAAAAAACGTGAGGTGCCATGTTTTGTCGGTAGAATCCTGGACTTTCCTGACAAGGACAGTCCAAAATAAAAATTTCCAAGTGGATTAGAATCACAGATCACACTTTGAAATGGCCAAATGTTGATCATATTTACAGTGTCAACAATGAACAAATCTTTGCTGGGCCGTTAAAACTGACCGGAAGTGGGCAATTCCAGATAGCGTATGGAGATGCTATTCCTGTGGGATATATGTAACACTTTGAAAAAAGAAGATTTATATGATCTAGGTCACAATATCGCACTCCTTATGATTAGTCGATTTTTTTGTACTGAATACTACATATTTGAAACAATTTTGGGAGCTTTATTACTTCTACTTTTTGAAGTGTTTTACACTTTTATACATTAAAAGAAGTTCAAGAAAAACAAAGAGACAAGAATATTCATGTCGAATAGACCAGGTTCCGCCCACAGATATTCCCCAAGTATTTAGACACGTGTCAAATACACCAGGTTCCACCCACAGGTAGTCCCTAATTATTTCGTCATGTGTCGAATTGGGTTACGACTTGCGTTGAAAACGGGTAACTTTTTTGTTTGTGCCGTATTTGTAGGTGAAAATGCTCTAATTTCGGAAAATTGGAGTCTTGTACCCTTTTCAGATAAAATTTCAAACTTTCTCATAAAACAATTAAATTTCTAGATGTTTTTTGATATACTGAAACCCTTTTCAAACAAAAAGTCTTTAAATTAGGACTTCTGGAGTAGTAAAACTGTGTTGTTGTTTTTTACAAAAACTGCCGAATCATCGGTACCTTTACCCTAGTGTAAGTGTATCCATGCTATCAAAGAAAGTAAACCATTTTTTTTTTGTGAATGGTATCAAGTTTTTCATTTCTGGTCAACTAGAGGAGGCATGAAACTAAGTTAAATAGTACTATTTGTGTCCAGATTTTTAAAAGGGTGTATGTTGTTAAAAATTGCTGAAAATTTTTCTCCAGCATTCAAATAGCAGGCCAAACTATAAAGTCTTAAAAAACGAAAAGATTTAAAGTGATATTTTCTTTTTCTCTGAAAAGACTATGGCAATATAAAACGAACATAAATTAATTAAAAAAAAATTTTCCACAAAATAAGTTTTTCAAAGAAAAGTCAAGAACTCCATTAAACAAAAAATTAGCAAAAATAAAATAAAATAATCTACTAGGCTCGAAATGACCACAAATCAGCAATGATAAATAAATGATACCAAAAACAAACAGAAATTACAATAAATAACTAAGTCAAACTCAAAACAAGCAGATTTTAACATAAGTTGGGCACAAAACCCCTATGCCTTCCCAAGCCAGAACAAAATTTGCACTTTGCTGAAAAATACAAATGAATGTGCATTGTCAGTTTAATATACATATACTGATAATTAGTAATCAAAATGTTAAAATTATTTGATTTATTAAAGATAGAAAATAAAAAAGATTTTTTTTTTTTCAGTAAAGTGCAAATTTCGCTCTGGCCTTGGGAAGGCCTAGTTGCTTTTTGCCCAACTTATGTTAATTTCTGCTTGTTTTGAGTTTGACTTGGTTATTTATTTTAATTTCTGTTTCTTTTGGGTTTCATTTATCTATTGATGCTGATTTGTGGTAATTTTGAGCTTGGTAGATTATTTGATTTTATTTTTGCTCATTTTTTGTTTAATAGAGTTCTTTACTTTTCTTTGACAAACTTATTTTGTGGAAAGTTTTTTTTAATTAATTTCATGATAAAAGCAGCTATTGTAGACCTAGAGGCTGGCTTACCAATTAGGGTAGTGGCAGAGAAACATGGAGTGTCACATTCAGCCCTTCACCGACACTACCATAATTACTTACAGATAGGCTAAAGGAAAAAATCCTACCTCTTACTGACTTGAAACAATTTGGGAACCTAAAATCCACCTCTGCTTCCCATTACCTCGTTTCTCTTATTGATCACATCGGGAAAATCCTTGAAAGGCCAAATTCTTGGCTAAATTTAATTTCCATCAACCTTCAGAAAGCATTCGCCCTTGTTAACCACAATATTTTAATTGAGAAACTTTCCAACGAGTTCAACATTGATCCCTTACTGGTGAAATTAGTTGCCTCCTTCTTAACAAATAGATCACAAGTTGTCATATACCAAAATCATTATTCAAATCCTCTCCCTGTCCACAACGGCATACCCCAAGGTACTCTCCTAGGTCCCCTCCTTTTTTCAGTAATGATCAACAGCCTCGCAAAGGAATTTCCTGACCGATGGAAATTTGTTGATGACCTAACGGTTGTTGAAACTTGCTTCCGAAATTTAATAAGTGACCCTATGAGTATCCTCAATGAAATTGGAGACGAGGTCTTAGACTTAGACATGACAGAAAACCCCTCTAAGTCCATGATAATGCCCATTTGTTTTCTCAAATCCTCGCCCTATTTCCTTAATCCTATCCCTCTTGAAATTTCTGTGTCCTCATTTGAAGTAAATGGCGTCACAATTTCTTCAAATTTAAAGCGGGACATCCACGTTAAAGACATCATCAATAGGGCTAATGTGTCTATCGCCCTCCTTAAGCTCCTAAATAAATTCAGCGTCCCCCCTTCCCACTCCTTATAAATTTACACGTCTTTTGTCCGCCCGCATCTAGAATATGCTTGTCCAGTTTGGCACCCTGGTATCTCTCGCGAGGAATCGGAAAAAATTGAATCAATTCAAAAAAGGGCCTTGCGAATAATTTTCAAAGAAGGCAAGGTGCCATACTCTCTGCTCCTAAAAAAGGCTAGTCTGAGAACCCTGGAGCTAAGGAGGATTTCGTTAAGCCTCCGTCTTGCAGAAAAACTGCCATAACAAACCCTCGGACGGCAATTATTTTTCCCCAAACGTCACTCCCCATCCAGATTACGGCCGCCTCCCATCCCTGCTTTTTCCCCCATTCGCTGCGTTACTTCCAGATACGAAAGAACTTTTATCCCATTCATTAAAATAAAAAATGAATAAAATGTCTCAATAGTTTCTTTTTTTCCCCTCTTTTTTGTTTATTATAATATGGTATTGCCCAGGTTCTTTCACTCTTTTGCTTGCCCCCCCCCCTTCTTGACCAGTTTTTATTGTTTTTAACTCTTTTATTGATTTTCTTTAGTTGAATTGTTGACACTTTCTTAGTATCCCTTTTAATTTAAATGCATTTATGTCTCGCTCTAAGTTTAGTTTGACCAGTTTTTAATGCATTTATGTCTCGCTCTAAGTTCAGTTTGACCAATTTTGGTTTTCTTAATTTTTTAATTGACTTTTTACAGTTTTAATTATTGACTTTTAAATGATGTTCGTTATGGTTTTCTCTATTTCGTTGTTGTTCTTTGCATTTTTACGTGTAACCTTTTATATTGTCGACTCCAAAGTCCGAATTTGGCCCTTTGTAGGCTTGTGATACCGATTTTTTTTTAATTAAATATCTCCCATCTCTCACTACCAAAAGTATTCAAAGCTCAGTGATGACAAAAAAGCGAATTAAAGTGGCACCCCAAAGATTGGATTTGCTACTATTTTTACGCCCGAAGAAGAAGCATCACTCTCTCAATACTTACTGCAAGCGAGCAGAATGAGTTATGGTCTGACCAGGCGAAACACCAGAACCCTTGCTTACAACTGCGCTGTTGCAAACAACAAGACTATCTCAGATGCCTGGACAGACGCCAAAGAAGCTGGCAAAGACTGGTTGGCTGGATTTCAGGCTCAAAACCCAGAGCTTTCACTTAAAAAGCCAGAGGCAACAAGTTCGGGGCATGCCACAAGCCTTAACAAGCACAATGTATAGGAGTTTTTCTCCAACTTGCAGTCAGTTTTCAAGAAAACTCCATTTACAGCAAGCAACATTTTCAACTCTGATGAAATCTCAGTCACCACTGTTCATGTTCCTCCAAAGATTTTCGCCGAGAAGGGTAAGAAAATAGTGGGCAAAGTAACCTCAGCTGAGCGTGGCGTGCTTGTGACTACGGTTGGAACCATCTCTGCCAGCGGGCAGTACCTTCCCTTACCTTATATTCCCATATTCCCATGCAAGTAATTTCAACCTCACATGCTGACTAAAGCTCCAGCTAACTCTGCTGGAAGAGCTTCACTCCAGATGGGTAAACCAAAAACTGTTTCTGGAATATCTGAAATATTTCAAGACTTACACACATGCTTCCCCTGAAAGCCCAAAGCTTCTGATAATGGACAACCACAAGTCCCACATCTGTTATAATGTTCTGCAGTTTTTCAAATAGTCTGATATCATTTTGCTGACAATACTAACTCACTATAGCCAGGGGTGGCAGCCATTGGACATTTGTATGTGTTTTCCCTTCAAATGCCAATACAACAAGGCTGTGGACAACTGAATGCTATCCAACCCAGGGAAGACCTCGATGATATACGAGATTGCATCTCTTGTTGGCCAATGCGTCCCTGTATCTTTCACACCAAACAACAAACTGAAGGACTTTGAAAAGTCAGGGCTTTGGCCCTACAAACCAAACATCTTTAAAGAAAAGAATTTTCTAACCTCTATTGTAACTGACAGACCTGTACCTGATTCTTTGGATTCAGTTGAAACCGGAAACAACATGGCCAAAACCCCCATTATAGGTGGGCCTGAGCAATCCTCTACACCCTTTTCAGTTATTGTGACGCCAGAACAAGTTCGGCAATGTCCTAAAGCAGAGCCATGTGTACTGAGTGGCAGAGGCAGGAAGAAAGGCTCTACAAAGATACTTACTGACACTCCTGTGAAAAGACAGATTGAAGAACAAGAAGCCAAAAGAAAAGATAAAAAAGCCTGGGGTGGTAAAGCTAGAGGAAAACTTCGAACTGTTTGAAGAACTGGAAAAGCAAAAAAAAGACCAGACAACAAAAAAACTATTTGTGGATTCAGAAGGAAGTGACGATGAAAAAATGATTCTTGATGATGACAGTGATGCCTCAATGAAGCTAGGTGAATTAGAAGATGAAAATTAGAAAGAGGAAGAGGTCTTGTACAGTGTCTCCACAGGAGATTGTGTTAAAGTTGTTTACGAAGGAGAGTATTTATCTGGGTCTGTCCAAGAGAAAAACAGGAACAGTGTCAGAGTGAGTGTCATGTGCATGACCAGTCAAATAAAATGGAAGTGGGTGGATTAGAAGACTCAATATTGTATCCAAGGGAGGACATTTTGAAAAAGTTGTAGCCTCCTACCCCAGCACCCAGTACAGCTTCCAGAGCAGCGTCATACTTTTTATTTGCAGAATGGTAGTCTAGTCTTGTGTCTAAGATATTTTTACTTTTGTAGTCGAATTTGTAATTTAGTTTTTATATGATGAATAGTCAAAGTTTTCTACCAGTACATGAATCTTTTTAATATGTCCCAGAGTATGCCACATCATGTCCCAAGATATACCAACCCCCCGCACTTAGTGGGACAAATGGTATAAGCAGGGACTCCCCTCTTTTTTTCTTCTAGCTATACAAGAAAAACCGGAAAAATCACAGTTTATGCTGCAGTTCTGGTGCTTCCTTTTGAAACATAGACCATTTTTCTACTCCAACATTAACCATACATTTTGGAGGTTTTCCAAAATCTGTCCCTGTATATACCACTCTCCCCTAAACTTAAGCAATTCTGGCAAAGATCAGGGAGAATAATGGTAGCTTATCGACACTTTGAACTAAACAAAACCACAATCTGAGAAAACAGAAATGTCAGATTGAAAGAGGAAATCTTCATAGCAAAATCTTGCACTGTATACTTTTAACTGTTAAGTTAATAAATTTTTTAGCCAAAGCTATTTTTCAGATCGGTATTGAGATTCTAGTATCTAGGTATTACACAAATATCATGTTACCTTTTGACTTCAACCTAGCCTAGTTGCTTCCTGAAATTGAAATAAAATCAAATACATAAGCCATCCTTTGGTCACATGACTTTGAATAAAATGTACCTCAAAAATAAAAAAAAAACTTACCAGTGGGTTGCATGCAGCAACATCTGTTTGATAAACAGAGAAACTGGTTTCAGCAGGATAGTTTACCAGCTTATCATTTGAGGTATCTGCTACAGCAGGTTCTACATTACTGGAAGAATCTTCAGCCGAAAGGTTGTATCAACTCTGTTTCTCTTTATAGCAGGTTGAGTTATTTGAGTATTTTGAGCAAGACAGCTAGGTTTCTCTATCTGATTAACTGTCTCATCAGGATAAGCAAGACCTTTAACTTTGAGCATTTCAACCACTTTTATTAATGAACTAGTTTGAGCTTGCGGAAGAGTCACTTCACCTGCACACTTAAATTTCTCCAAAGCTAGCAGATCACAAAATTTCAAATCCTTTAGAATAATAAAACGATGGGGATGTGAAATCTCTAAAAGCAGTGTTTCAAAGTAGGAACTACAAGATGAGAGAACAAGTCCGTGACATTTTATGCTTTGACTGTCACATGATAAGGTGACATCTGTGAAATGTTCACTGTTTAATAGAAGTAACAAAGCTTCATGAAATACATCCAGGTAGTTGTTCAACTTTAAACAAAATAGTTTTTGCTCCATTTCAAAAATAGTGACTAAAATGTTGAATGGCACAAACTTGCTGAAATAGATTGAAATATACAAATAAACATTCAAAGTCACCAATACTATAGCCACTAAAGGAGAAAATTAAGAAAATACTATACAATTAGAAATTAAAAAGCAACTCAGTACATGTAGGGTAAATGTTCCAATGATTCAACAGTTTCTGTAAAAAAAAAAAAACAGTTTTTCTACTCCAGAAGTCTTAATTTCAAGACTTTTGGTTTGAAAAGGGTTTCAGTATATAGGAAAAACATCTAGGAATCTAACTGTTTGATGCGAAGTTTTATCTGATAAGGGTATAAACTCCTATTTTCTGAAATTAGAGCATTTTCACCTACAAATCTGACAAAACAAAAATGTTACCTGTTTTCAATGCAAGTCAGAACCCAATTCAACATGTGTTGAAATACTTAGAGAATACTTGTTTGCAGAGCCTGGCGTACTTGGCATGCGTCAAAATACTTGGGGAATACCTTTGGGAGGAGCCTGGTGTATTCAACACATATATTCTTATTTCTTTGTTTTTCTTCAATCTCAGTTATTGTATAAAAGTATAAACCACTATTCAAAAGGTAGAAGTATTAAAACTAACAAAATTGTTTCAAGTATGTAGTATTCAGTATAACAAATTTTAATATACAGTATTAAATACAAAGGGTATTTAGTAAAACAAAACTGTTTAACTAGCATTTCAAAAAGGATGGGTTCTAGGAACATGGGAGTGGAATTCAAGAGATTTTTGAATTTTGTTGCAATTATATTTGATTTGGTGGATTTTATATGCTGATTCACAGCTTCATTGAAAACATAGGTTAGTATTTTTTTTGGGGGGGGGGGGCGGGAGGAGCAGGCACTATTTATATTTCTATGACATGTTTCAAGTCATTTCCCCCCCCCCCCCCCAGAAAATAAGATTTTTTGAATTTGATAAAAAAAACAGTTCCATTGATAAGTGCTAAGGAAAGGGAAAAAAGACTTCCATGTGAACCTCAGCAATTTTTGGCAGCAATGGACAACCATAAATTTGACAGCTATATTTTTGTCAACGAATCCTGGAATTTTTACACAAATTATTTCTCATTTGTTTTATTTGTTTAGTAAAGTTTTGACAGTCAATTATATTTTGACAGGGCCTGTTGCTGTCTGTCATACATTTTTACAAGGTTACTGCAAGGTATTTGCAAAAGAAATAAATCAATTTGTAGAAGTCATTATCCATGTTTGATTCTGACTGAAGGAGCATTTTTAGTGCACCTTGTATTCTACTACATTAAACAAGAATTTTTGACACTTGGAGCCTAGTTTTGATGATGTAATATTTGTTGCCACTTCAATTTGATTTTACTAAGAAAAAGCTAATATGACTAGAATTCGGACAAAATCAGATGTATCTTGATGCATTGGTGCTATTCCCAACTTTTTTTGCAATAAATAACCAAGTAACAGCAGTTTGAACATTGTATACCTGAATAGTTGTCAGGATCTCTTTTCTTGTTGAAAAGAGGAAACTAACTGAATTAAATGGTATTTTCTAATCAGAGTGTACCAGAAATTAGGGCCATTTTTTGCACTAAGATCTTGTATCTTTCTGCAAAGATTATCATTTTTAACTCATCTTTGTTCTAAGATCTTACAACTCACTGATGTTAGCAAACAAAGAATGCCACTGTCCTACTATATAGAAAAATGATGAGAGAACTTTGATTATATATACTCATCATTGTTCTCATACCGATGATCAGAGCAGAATGATGAAAGATGTTTGCATAAAAATTACAAAAGATGTAAGATTTTAGTTCAAAGATTTCACTTTTAAGCATTTTCAGACAAAAGATATAAGATATTATCACATTGATGAGTGAAAAAAAGGACTATTGTATCAATACTGTTGAAACACAAAAATGGCTTCAAGAGATGGTACTCCAAGTCACAGCTAAGCTGAGTTATTCTGTTTTGAAGGGAAATTTAAACATGGGTTTCAAAATTGAACTGTCAAATCATTGGTACCTTTACCCTATTTTTTTCAAAGCTTTAAAATTCTATTTCAATTTATAAAAATACCTAGCTTGATAGGCTAATAATTTTGTCTCTATGAATGTTGAACAATAGGCTATGCTTTCATAATTTGCAAGGATTTTAATATCAATATTATACAGTTTAGTTTTTGTATAAAACCCTGTGGTTTCAACTAGATTTGAAATTCATTTTGATCAACAAATCCATGTGACATTGCGAAATTTCAACTGTCGATTTTTGCCTCAAAATTAAGTGTCAAAGGCATTTTTATAAGTCTATTATGTTGTTTTCCTAATTAATAAAGCCTAAGGTGTTATATTTTAGTTACACACTGGATGTTTTGATTTCCTTGTGCGTTTTATAACTGGTAATATATAGTTTTAATTCCCCCAAGCAGCAGCAGCAGGATTTTGGACCTTTCTTGACAGTAGAGCTGTGTTTCTCTTGAAGTCCGCACGGATGACTGACCTATTGCGGAGCTCCAAAAAGGGGTTTTTCTCGCAGCGGAGGTTACCATAGCGTTCGTCAGTTGGCAGTGTTAGAAGAACGCCAAGCAGTGGTGAACTAAGTGGACTATTCAAATCCAAAAAAAACGCTGAAAGGTTTAAGTAAATATTTATAAGCATAAAACTATTCAACGACGAAGACTGTTCAAAACCCTCGGAAACTCTTGTTTTTTTACATTTTTGAGTTAAAACTAACAAAAAAAGGAGCGTATCGTGGTCATAGAGTATTACTTAATTTAGTCAATACTGCAGTACACAAAGCTCAACCATCATGTAGTGCAGTGTATTATGCTGTATAGCAAAAATCAATGTCAAACTTCTAAGGTTAAATTCACATCAAACTTGCATAGGTTTTCCGTCTTGTATCAAGACTGTTGTTGTTTTTCCAATATTCGCGAAGCAGTTCAACACATATACTTATTTGATAAAATGACAAAATTAAAAAAACCATCCCCCAGTTAAAAAAAAAAATGAAACCACGGTAGCAAACATCATATCTCTCTAAAGAATTCTATACAAAGCTAAGTTATCAAAGAGTTTGTAGTAACAAACTGTAAAGTAAGAGCGACTTGTCTCAATAGTAACCGAAACTCTAAAAAACGGAATTTTGATATCAATTGATACATCAAAAGAATAGGATTTTCATGCTGATTTAAATATGCAATTTTCGTCCAAATAACCAATACTATATGTAAAGGTTGGGCAAAGTTCATAACTTGCATTCCTTCCCCCGGGAACTGTGGGGTATTAAGTCATCCTCAAAGAAATAGTTATTATATTTTTGACTCTGCTGAAAAAAATGGCAATCTCAAAATTTTGATCGGATGACTTTGGGGAAAAAAAATGAGCGTGCGAGGGGGCCTAGTTGCCCTCAATATTTTTGGTCATTTAAAAAGGGAACTAGAACTTCTAATTTCCGTTCAAATGAGCCGTCCTGGAATATTCTAAGACCACTAGGTCATTACGATCGCCCATGGAGAAAAGAAAAAACAAATTGACACGCATCCATGATCTTTCTTTCGGCAAAAGTACAAAATTACACATATTTTTTAGATAGCAGCTTGAAACTACTGCATTAGGGTTCCCTGATATGCTGAATCTGATGGTGTGATTTTCATGAAGATTCTATGATTTTTAATGGGTGTTTTCCCCTTATTTCGAAAATAAGGCAAATTTTCTCAGGCTCGTAACTTTGGATGGATAAGACTAAACTTGATAAGCCTTATATATTTGAAATCAACATGAAAATCCATTTCTTTTAATGTATATGTTGGTATCAAAATTCTATTTTTAGAGTTTCGGTTACTATTGAGCCGTGTTGCTCCTTACTTACAGTTTATTACCACAAACTAATTGAAACTTTAAAAATATTTATGGTGTCTTTTGACAAGAAATTTTTATTTTATTTTTATGCTTGTGTCACATTAAAAGACAATCATTGGAATAACAATTATATAGAGGATCTGTATAGTTCTATGTAAATTTTATATTTATAGTCAATATATTAAGAATAAGAGTTAGCAAAATTTAAAAATAGCTCAAAAGAATAAAGTATTCTCTGCCATGAAGCATTAGAAATTTTATAATTACCATCAGTAAATGTGTAATATTCCTGATACATACATCTCTTAAACACCTATTATGAAAAACTTAAAACATGACTTAAAACTGACATTCCTAACATTCAGAAAAAGCTAACAAATAGAATAGGTGATAGGCCTAGATAACGTTTGAAACGAAATCCACCATAGTTTACATGACAAAACAAAGGAAACAAGATACTTACAAAATATTTCTTGCACAAGGGATATACAGCATTGATTTATAAAAAAAAAATTGTTTCCTTTGTTCTAGGATGGCCTAGAACTATAGATTGTGAGGGAAGTTCCATACATATTTGGCAACTACCACTAAGACTTATATTTTGCCTTGCATTTGTCTCTCAACCACTTTTGTTTAGAAATAATTGATCTTGAAAAGACAATATTTACAAATGACTTTTTACCTTGCATTTTTTTTAGCATAATCATGGCCTGGGAACTGGAAGTGGGTGCAAGTGCCCCTTTCCTGTCCATTGACAGTTTATGTACCTCATGAGAAGGTGGGATGCCAATCACCGACTATTTGGAGGTTTTGCTCTTTCAGTTTTCTTTAAAAGCCTACCTCTTTACTTTTCTTTTCCTCAACCTTCTTATTATATACCTCTAAATTACCTTAAGGGCTGAAAATTAAACAAAATTGAAGCACTAATTACTTATTTTCAATCCTTAATAATTTATCTTTAAATCGTCCTATAAAATATATTTCTGAAAGAGTACTAGCCTTGGTCTACATGCATGTCTACTTTTAAAATATAATACCTGAAACTCTTTCAAAATTTTAAGAAACCTGGGATTAGTTTTCCGTAAAACCAAGCTATTCTTTAACGATGAATGGACGAGATTCCAATTTTCACCTTTCAGAAGTTTTGAATTAAGCGCTTCTTTCTTTTGATCCGACGAAGATCTGCCCCTTTCCCAGCGAAGCAAAATTTAGCTCGTCAGTGGACGACGTAGATAAGTAGAATCAAGAAAAACGACTTCAGAGATCGGACGGACAAAAGAAAAACGATATCTATGACCAAAGTAGTCCGTGTGTGGGTTCACTGAGACAAAAGAAACACAGCTTAGATGTCACTTAGGTCCTCATTCAATGGTTTCTCAAAATATCACATTGAAAGTTGAAAATGTAAGGAAAGGGTGAATTGTCACTATGATTTTTCACTGCACTTATACTCAAGATGCACCAAATTTAAGTAACAAACTGGACTATATCTTCTTATCTGCTTCTATGTCTTGTAAAAACAGCACTACAAGTCGACAAATTTGCATATTAATTTTGTCATCAGCAATGCCTCCCAAAAGTAGATCTAAATTGGGGCACATAGAATTCTGTGCAAATAACTTTGCTAAATATTGTCTCTGATATTGGTAATTATCACAATCTAGTAGAACATGCGTAATTGTCTCTTCATTGTTGCAATGTTTGCAATGTTCGTCTTCTCCTAAGAATATTGCGCAATAGGATTGAACCCCTTCATGTTGAAATCTTAGACAAAAGATGATTACTCCTTCTTTTTTTGTTAGTTTCTCATATATTTTTAGTTCGTGGCATCTTGTGGTTTTGGAAGTGACAAAGTAATTACCTGACAAGTTTCTTTTTTCTTCAAAAGAGAACTTATCTAGGCTCCGTGTCACTTTCAATCATCTTAACTTCCTTAGGGAAGTCACACTCACTAAAGGGGCCTGTCATTTTGGTGGCCTGCTTTGCAGCTCTGTCTGCTCTTTCATTACCGTCAATCCCAATATGAGCTGGCACCCACTGTAGAATAACTTTATGGTTTTTACATATGGATGTAAACGCAGAAAAACAGGCAGTTACTTCCCTAAGTGACATCCTGTCTCTAATTACACTGTTGATGGCATCTATGGAGGCTTTAGAATCTGAAAATATATCAATATTAGGATAACTCTGCAGATTGGTTCCTATATATTCAAAAGCCTTCTTTATAGCAATAATTTCTGCTTGGAATACTGATGTTTCATTTGGTAACTTGAATTGGTTTGTAATTTGCAGCTGTGGGATTACGAATGCAGCCCCAACTGGTGTGTCTTGTCCAGTTTTTGATCTATCTGTATATATATTTAACAATTCATGGTAAAAAACTGCCATTGTAACTTAAAGCAGATTGCAAGATTATACTGAGACATTTCACCAATATTATTTACGCACTCAAAATGGCTTTGTTCCCAAGGTGGTAATGGCGGGTTATCTTGGACCTTTAGCATATCAGTTATTTTTCAACTGTGGTCAAATTGAGAAAAGGGTTGAATAGCTCGTTAAAAGATATTTATTTGATTACGTTTATTTTGACTGTTGGCTGTGATAAAGGCTCCTGGTTTTACTATTCTTGATTTTACTGGGTGTATTTTGTCAGCAGTCCATAGTTTCTTGATATATTTCAATACTACGATACTTCTTCTTGTTCTCAAATTCTCGAGGTCACTCTCTGATAACAGGAATGGTATTGGTATGGTACTTCTTGCTCCAAACGAAATCCTCAGAGCTGAATTCTTTATGGTATCGAGTCTTTTAAGGGTTGATTGTGGAGCTGATTGTTATATTGTTGCAGCATATTCAAGCTTTGGTCTAATTTATTTTTTTAAAAACTCTATCTGGAATTTGGCTCTGCTGCCCCAGGAGATCATTGTTAGTGATTTTATGACATTTAGTCTTCTGATACATGCTGCTTTAGTGTAATCTATGTGGGGATTCCAATTTAGATTCCTGTCAATAATACAGCCTAGAAACTTCATTTGATTAACATAATCGATTTTCATGCCACCTTAAGTCAATGTTGGAGCAATGATAGAAATTTTTCTGGTTATAAGCATTCCTTTGGTTTTATGCAAGGGGAAGTTGATGTCAACACTGGCTGCCCAATTCTGTACT
Source organism: Artemia sp. Qi Xiang Cuo (assembly GCF_049724085.1). Classification (NCBI taxonomy): domain Eukaryota; kingdom Metazoa; phylum Arthropoda; class Branchiopoda; order Anostraca; family Artemiidae; genus Artemia; species Artemia sp. Qi Xiang Cuo. Next base: position 54,828,430 of record NC_142806.1, on the reverse strand, counting down.
TGTTGCAATACAGCATGTATGTTTTTTGTGACTTCACTGATGTTTCTTCCTGTAACCCAGAAAACTTTATCATCTGTAGATATGCTTGCTCTGGATGGTCCATTATCAAGTGGTATATCCTAAACTTTAATATTATAGAAATCAGGTCCCAATGCTGATCCCTCTGGTACACCCCTTTTTACTTTCAAGGTGTCAGTGGAGATGGTGTTGCCTACTCTAATACAGATTTCACGGTCTTCAAGTTTGCTTTTCACAAATTTTATTACTCTTCCGCGTATACCACTTTCAATAATGCCATTCAAAATTTGTCTATGCGTCAAGGAGTCAAAGGCACTGTCAACATCTATAAACACGGCAATCATTATGAGCTGATTCTGAATCGCGTATGTGGCATCACGTTGAAAACATACCAGGTTGTCAATGATGCTTCTATTCTTCCTAAAACCACACTTAACATCTTTGATGAATTTTCTTTTTCAATTTCCCAGTTCAACCTACTTTTTACAAGCCTTTAATAGACATTACCGAAAATAGGCAAGAGTGTAATAAAGCGATGGTTTTCAATCATTGAGCAGTCTTTATTAGCTTTAGGAATCATTATTGATGTTGCTGATTTCCAGATTTTTGGGAAATTACCAGTACCCCATGCCTGATTAATTAAGTCAAGGAGGCATGGTATTCACACGTCACTTAGATTGGAAAAAAACTGAGGGAAAATCATGTGTGATCCAGGAGCAGTTTTTGGAAGGTTGGATACAACTTTTTGTATTTCTGCTAAAGTAAATGGCTTATTGTATGGCTCATGTAATTCTCTTTTGGAAAGTCTGTTGATCTTAGAGGTTTGGCAAATGACAGCAGTTATATCATGATCAATTTTACCCACAGTTCTGTTTAGCAGCTCTAAACCTGCCTTAGCCTTTTCTGCTTCAGTGAGAAGAGGATCGCTATTGTATATCATAGGTGGGTTATTGGTTTTTGGATAGGGTTTGTTCATCATGTGTCTAAGGAATGGATAAACTTTGTTTGCTGGAGTCTTGAAATCAAGATGCTCAATAAATTCTCTTATACTTTTGTTTTTTGTTGCTAAAACCGATTTTTTAATTTTGCATATGATTTTTTCATTTCAATCAGATTGGGTAAGGTAGTTCCAGCACTGTATATTCTGGCTTTTTTCTTATAATTTTTTTTTGACTCTTCACACTCTCAATTCAACCAAATGCTGCTTTTTACCTTTTTATCAACCGTTCCAATAAAAAACATAGACATCTTTGCAGTGTCTAATAATTGTTCCTGAAATAGGAGAATTCTAGCATCAATGGAGGTAACTGTGGTCAAAATGTTTTTAATAGGAACTTGATTCTGATTATCTTTAAAAACTGAGAAGTTAGCCCTTTTTATCTGAAACCTGTATCCATTGCCATGATTTGTTGAAGGTGATCTGCAATTAAATTGTCTATTTGACTCTATTGCTAAATGGATAGGAGAATGGTCGCTAAACAGTAATGTTTGAGATGGGATACAAATGAATATAATACTTGCCATACTTGGGCTGGCCATAATCAGGTCAATTGTAGTTTCAACTTGGGAGAGAGGATTACGTCCGGTGGGTAGCCCTTTGGGTGTTATGAGGCAGAGGTTGTTTTCCAGCAGCAACTTTTCCAAGTTTCTTCCAGATGGATTAACTAAGTCACACCTGCACCATACTTTACTATGGGTATTAAAATCACTCAATATAATCAGATCTTCATTGCTTGGTACTAGATTGTATAGCTTTTTTTTTATTAAATCACCATTAATGGGATTGTTCCCACTGGAAGTGTAGACATTGAATAAATTTAAAAACATACCATCATCTAGTGTTATTTTACAGTCAACAAGTTCCATGCTTCATTGACAGTTTTCTTCTATATCAACCTCAATGCTAGTAAAGTAAATGTTATTTTTTAAGCAAATTATAACTGCTCCTTTGGTTCCATTAGTTCTATCTCTCCTGATAACGTTATGGTTTCTAAAATTCATTCTTATATGTGGTTGTAGCCAAGTTTCCTGGATACCTATTATATCTATAGTGCGTTCCTGGCAGTGGTCAAGAATAGTATCCTTTTTTTCTTTTCTTATAGATTGAGCATTCCAAGACATTATTTTAAGGGCCATGATGCATATCTAATGAAGCATTATTAAGCAGACAAACACTTGAAATCTTTTGTTGATTAAGGGAGCCTAAATTTAATTCTTCTACCAACTTACAGAGCTTTTCAATATGAACTGGCAGGCTTAGGCTTGATAAATTCATAAGATCTGGGCTGAATTATAGACCAATTACTAATTTTTCAGCTGCTTCTGTTTTGGATGATTTTACAAGTCTGTCAGTGATCTGGCTTTGTGAGGTCTGATTGATCTGATTGTGATGTAGCCTCCTCTTGTTTAGTACATCAGCATAGCTCTTATAAGCTACCTGTGCTATATGGAACCGAATTTGATATTTTTCAACTACTTGGAGGATTCCTTGGTTTTGCTGCCTTACTGGGCACCAATTGGATGTTGATGAGTGACTTCGACCACAATTGGCACACATGTATGCCTTTGGTCTGATTTCAGGGTCTATTGTTTTAAGTGGGCACTGGTTTGACTGGTGTTTCTCTGAGCACCTCAAACATATTGAATCTTTAGCTCTACATTCTTTTTGAGTGTGTCCATATTTCTGGCACTTGTGACCCTGGAGGTGTCGCGATAGTATTCTTATACCTCCTTTTTTCTTCCAAAGCACCAGATATTTGGTGGTAGGGTCGTATCCTCAATTATAATTAATACTACAAGGCTATCTTCAAGTTTTTTATATTCCTTATTGTATCTTTTCTGTCTTATAGCAGCTTTCACAGTTGTTGGGGTTTTTAAGCTCTCCTTGATTTCCTCTATGGATAAGTTAAGAGGGATACCTTTAATTATTTCTCTTACTATAGGTTGGATTCTTTTTGTCTTTATGGTGATGTCGCAGTGTGTGCTGGTAGATAAAATCTTTTCAGCCTCATCTTCAACTTGTAGATATAAAAGCATGTTCCTTTCTTCTTTCTTAACTTCAAGCTCAAATTTGGAATTCTTCAATATTGTTTGGATTGACTTTGCAATTTCATAATCAGAAGGGAAGTTTTTTCCACTTTACTATTACTACTACTAACAACTCATCGCAGCCCCAAGCCGCGGGAGGCCAACACAGCTACGCACGCTCCTCCTCCACCCCAATCTATTCAAAGCCTCCCTTTTTACACCCGCCCACGAAGTTCCCATTTCCTTTAAATCTTTCTTTATGACGTCCTCCCACCCCAAATCTAATTCCCTGATCTGAGAGATTTGAGTCTCCTCTTGACAGCAATGTCAGTTGAGACTTCTTTCAATATGACTAATTTTCTTCCTTGTCAGCAAAACCCATTCTAGTCCACTTTCAATTGCTTTTATTTCTCTCTCAAAACAGTTGATTCTTTACTTAGTGACTTTATTATCACTGTATTAAATTCTAGAACCACTGCTGAACAACCCCCTCCTAAACCATCTATTTTTGAACCATCGGTATATATTTTAACATATTCTTGATACTTGCTCTTCAAAACTGAGAGGAATTCATATCTCATTATTAGGGGGTTTATTTTCCATTTTTTCCATGTAATCAATCTGGCACTCAATCTGAACCCAATCCCAGGGGGGAATTTTTGGTGGTTTTTCATAACATAGCATTTGGGTAATAGGTACTTCTATACCTTCCTGAGTTAGTAGTTCTTCAAATTTTTCAAAAGGATTCAGACGTTTCCTTTTTCTATGGTGATTTTTAGTGTGGGTCAAACCAGGTTTAATTATCAATTTCTTAATTGGGTGATTAAAATTTGCTTTCCATAGATGGTTCATGTACACTAAAAGCATTTTTTCCCGTCTTGTGTTGTGTTTCTCCACTCCAGACTCACCCAGGAGAAAAGGAGTTGGGGTGCTTTGATGAGCTCCAAATGCTAATCTTAGGGCTGTATTCTATATTGTATCAAGTTTTCTGAGAGTAGATTCTGGGGCAATGCTGTATATCAAACTCCCATAATCAATTTTAGGTCTTATGTATTTGATATAAAATTGTCTTGCTGTAACTATCTTGACACAATGCTTCCCACATGAAAGCATCTTTATCAAATTCAGTCGCTTTGCACAGGATTCTTTTAGATATTTGACATGTTGACTAAATTGAAGCTTATCATCAATTTGTATCCCAAGGATTTTATGACAATTGGTTACAAGCAGTTCCTCTCCAAATAGTCTTTTGGGGAGGTTTAATATTCCTCTTAGATGTGAACAACATAACTTTAGCTTTAGATGGTTCAAAATCCAGATCTATTCCTAGGGACCATAACTCTATTTGGTCTAATGTTTCTTGGACAACTTTTTCTGCTTCTTCCACTGTGTTTTGGATTGTCCAAGTATTATAATCATCTCCAAGGATTCCTCCTTTGCAGTTACAGTCTTCTAGAGGGATATCAAATTCTCCAGCATTATAATAGTCTGGTCCAAGAACACAGCCTTGTGGAACACCTCTTTCCACCTCAATTTCCTTTGATCTTTCTTGTCTTACAGTCACAGCTATTTTTCTATCTGACAGGTAACTCAGTTCACGGTGAATTTCATCAAATTTCCATTAATTTTTGCTTTAGATAAACCTTGTAGTATTTGTCTGTGAACCAAATTATCAAAAGCTCCTTTAACATCCAAGAACACTGCAATCATTACTTTGTCATTGTCAAGTGCATCGATGATGTCTCTCTGCATCCTGATCAGGTTATCTACTGTATTTTTCTCTCTGCGAAAACCTGTCTGAATATCCTGCAGCAGGTTAGCTTCATCCATTGCCAATCTCAGTTTTTCCTTTACTAGCCTTTCATATATCTTACCTCCAACTGGGAGCAGAGTTATAAAACGGTGATTTTCTACTTTGTATGGTTTATTTGGTTTTGTGATCGTAATAGATGTGCCATTCTTCCTAATTATAGGGAAATTGCCCTCCTTCCATAATTTGTAGATGGGCTGTAGCAGAATATCCTTCCATTTATCAGTCAACCTTTTAAGGAAAACAGGGTATATGTTGTCGCTGCCAGATGAAGTCTCTGGTAGTGTCTTTAGAACAAGTTCAAATTCTGATTTTGAGAAGGGTTTGTTGTAATTTGATACTGATTGTTGCATAGAAAAGTTTCTTGCTTTAGTAAAATTTGTTGAATGCGGGCTGGTTCCTTCAAATGGATCTTTCTTACCTATTGTCTGTTGGAGATGACTTATTCCTGCCTCCACTTTTGTTTTGCTATCAGCAATCACTTGTCCTTGGTAGGTTGTTGGCCCCTGTGGAAGGGGGTACAATTCTCTCCTATTCATCTTTCTCAAGAAGGTATACACTTTTCCAAATGGATCCCTGAAGCTGAGATTTGAAACAAAATGCTTCCAAGATTCTGCTTTAGCTAGATTTATTGTTTTTCTAAATTCTGCCTGGGCCAATATTTTTTTTCTATAATTTTCAATTGTCAGAATCTTGTTGTAATTATTTGAAGCTTGGTTTATTTTCTTTTTATTTAAGCTACACTGTTCATTCAACCATATTGATTCATTCCTAGTCTTGTTGCCCAATGTCTTGATGGGGATTGTCTTCTTAACCAATTCCATCAGTAGATCCTGTAATCTTTCAATTGGCTTCTGTGTAGCCATAACTGTTGCCAGTTCTTCTTTAAGACTTATCCTTGTCAGTTCTTCCCAGAAGTAGTCCTAGTTAACTTTCTTCAATTTAAAGGTAGGGCGTGTTGGTGGGGTTTGACTTCTTAGTGTAGATTCTTTATACTCAATTATCACTGGCTCATGATCACTGGTTAAGGTTGGTTCCGGAGTTAAACTTATATTTAGTTGATTGATTATTGCTACTGCAGAGAATGTCAGGTCAATGGTAGAGTTTACTCCTGTAATTGGGTTTCTTCTAGTTTGAAGTCCAAGTGGGGTAACTAGGCCAAGGTCATCATACTTATCCAGAGCATTTAGGATACCTATACCACCACGATTATGAGTTCCACATAAACACCAGGCATCTGAATGGGCATTAAAGTCACCAGTAATAATAAAAGGCTTTTTGGCTTTAATCACTTTTTTCACTTTATTGAAAATGTCCTCTGTTTGTGGCTCATTTCCATTGAGGTTATATATATTAACAATAACTATTGTATCCCTCTTACCCAGGATTACTCGGCAAGCTATCATCTCAATTTTAGAACTTGTAATGTCTTCAATATCTAGTTTTTGAAGCATTAATGACTTTTTAATGCAAATTAATATTCCTCCTCTTGACTGTTCTGGTCTATCTTTTCTTATTATTTCATAATTTCTATGTCTCCATGAATTCTGGGGTTGTAGCCATGTTTCTTGAAAGCATCCAACATCAATTTTTTATTATTCTAAATAGCACTCCAATAAACCCTTTTTGCCTTTTATAATAGATTGGATATTAAAAGATAGCAACTTCATTCTGGTTTATTTGCTAGATTCCAAACTTCTTCTACATTGATTTCAACTTTGAACAGTGGTTGCATAAGTTGACATAACTTCACTATCCTATCTTTCATTTCTAATTCCTTGATTTCTATCACTTCTGGCACTTTTGATACATATAACACTAGCTGTTGAAGGGTATTTTCTGGTTCAAGGGGGGGTTGCTCTTTCACAGCCTTCTTATTCAGTGCATCTGCATAACTCCGGTATGCATTAGCTGCTCTTTTCATTGGTATGTTTTGGGCAACTGCAATTTTTATGTTTTCACGGTTTTGTTGGCGGGCTGGGCAGCTACCAGATGTTGTTGAATGGTTTTTCCCACAGTTAGCACAGACATACTTTTGGTATTTTCCTGACTCTTTGGTTTCTAGTTTTAAGGGACACTCATTAGAAGAGTGTTTGTTTGCAGAGCTCAAGCATACAGCATGTGGCGCATGTGTGTTGAGTGAGGAAACTTTTCTTGAGTGTGGCCATACTTTTGGCATTTAAAGCACTGAATAATTGGTCGGTTGTATCTCTCAATCCTTCTTTTTCTTCCATATAGCCAAATAGACTGGGGAAGAGAGTTACTCTCAAATGCAACACAAATACTCAGGCTATCTTCTAATTTTTTGGTCTCTTGGTTGTATCTTTTCAACCTCTTTAATTCCTTAATCTCAATATTAGTTTCTACCCTGAAGTCTGTCAGCAGTTCTTCCTTTGAATAATCTAGTGCTATTTGCTTGATTACACCATAACTGACCTGTCTTTTCTCTTCAGGTGCTACATCAACAACATCTAGCTTCTGAAGTTTCATTTAAGTCTCCAATGCAGTTTGTCATTGAACATATACTGATAGTCTATTTCTATCATAGTTTGAGTAAAAGTCAAACTTTTCTGTTTGGAGACTTTTTTTAAGCTCTAGAGTGATTGCTCTGTCTGATGGAAGTTTTACGTGTGAGGTGAAAACCACTGTTAGATTAATCCCTGATTCACTGCTTATAAACTCACTAGCTGCCTCTATTCTGTTAGTTCTAGCTCTGAATTTCTCTGGAAATCTTTCAACTATAGGAGGTTTTACAGTTTTAGAAGTTTCTTGCTCAAGAGGCGAGCCACTTCTCTTACCATTTCTTCTCAGTAAATAACTAATCCCTTCAGCCTCCATAGGATTTACAACATTTGTGATGTCCTCCTCTTCTTCCTGGGGCAGGGGACGATAATCAACTGGCAACCTTGAAAATCTACTATGGACACTTACTGAGGGTACAAATTGTAAATTTTTGGTTTAGAGTGCATGATAAAAATGACCTTGATGACTTGAATATGGCAGAGGTGCATGGTAAACTGTAGGGGGCCCTTGAGTATCTTGATATGTTGAGTGAGGAAATGGTATAGGTGTTTGATGGGGCTGTCCAGAGTATACTGGAAATGGCTGGGTGTGAGATGGTGATTATGCTATGTGTGGTGGTGAGAATGATGTTTGTGGAGGAGACAGTCCTACTAGTGCTGATATTGATCCTGTTTGTGTATGCCTTGTCTGTTGTGGATGGCTAGTTCCAACTGTGACACTTCCCCCAGGGGGAACCTCTATTAGAGGATCCTAATTTAAATATTGTAAATGCTCATACCCGAAATAAAAACTTCAGAATACGAAATAGTCTAGAAAATAAGCCTGGCCGCCAGAGAAGAGAACTGGTTATAGGAACAGGAGATGAAATAGTAAGTCTGTTCCAATCTTCTTCTCACTCTGTGTCAGGAACTCTCCTACTTAACAAGAACATAATCAACAGTTTCTGAATCCGAATATGATTACTTCAGATCCTTCTCATCAGATTTCATGGATGAAACCATGATAACTGTTGGAGCAAATGCTACCATAAAGGGTATTCTCCCATTGAATGATGTTATTCCAACAAAAAAAAAACACTCAAGGATGACTTTCAAGAAGTTCTCCTTCGGAATACCAAGGAACGTAAAAACATTTATTGAACAAAACCCCTTAATCCCCAGCCCAAAAAAGACCACAATATCCGCTCCCCCCCCCAACTATACTTAGAGTTTTTTGCCGAGACAACTTATATTGTCAAAGATATTGCAGAGATCAGATTGGCGATTTCCAAAATAATTAAATTGGAATTCTCATTAAATATTAATAAAATGGTGCAATTTTAATTTCTCTGAAGGATAAAGCTGCATCTAAAAAACTTGATTAATCTTTTAATTATGTCAAACAAATATGGTTATTGGTCTCCTCCAAAAAAGGAGACCAAAATTCATACTTATGATGTCCCAAAAGACATAGCACTACATGAGCTGGCCACTGGGCTAATAAATAGCCGAGGGAAGCCTATATCAGTTTCAAGTGTGTCTAGATTAGCTAGACTTGATACTACAGGCAAAATAATCAGCAAACCATTCCAATTTTATTTGGACGAGGAGGTAAACCTAAATCAACCTTTTGTGTTGTTTGGAAAAAGAAAAACCTTCAAAGCCTACCAGTTGAAGCCTATCCAATGCCAAAAAATTTCAAAGCTAGGGGGTATATAGCTAAATTTTGCTCTTCAAATCCTATAACCTATGCAAAGTGTGATAACGAACATAATGAAGAAGCTACCTGCCCCAAAGAAGAACCCGATTGCATTAACGGAAAAGGCACTCATAGATTGGATAATAAGTCTAAATGTCCATTTTGCAAATAAAGACCTGTTGCTGTAAAAATTGCCAAAGAAAGGTGCTGATATGAGCCTCCCTGTGCTCAATATGTTAGCTCTGATAAAAGTCACCCTGCCACCCCAGCAGAAATTGGATATTACCAGTGAGATAGCCTCAACCTATCTCTCAAAATAAATACTTGCCCAGGCTGAAGCTCGCTTCACCCAAATGATGAATAAGTACCAACCATCCTGTTCAGCTCAGATCCATGAAAAAAAGCTACGGACAGGGGATGTCTGGCCAACTAACTGTTCCCCCATCTTCGTATGCTGTTTATCCCAATAATTTATATATTTCAACCAACATTTTTTCCAGCTCAAATTGTTCACAACGTATTTTAAGTAAAGATAAAATATTACCAAGTATTCATAGCGGAGATTTTGGATAGTTCCACTTTTGACTTTTGCGAATATCAACTGGCAAATCCAGGCTATCTGAAAAATGCAGTTTAACCCCGCTTTCTAGGGCAATAATAAGAGAAATGTTAAGGTGGCTAAGGCAAGTTCTCTGGATGAAAGATGACTGATTGTCGAAGATTGTGCTTTTGGGCCAATCAACCGGGGTTAAACGAAAAACCGATCGCCCCCGGTAGGGGTGAGAGATGTCGTCAAGTAGGATTTAAAGGAAAAGGGAGCTCTTTGAGAGGGTGTAAAGAGGGGGCTTTGAATAGATTATGACGGAGGAGGAGTGCCTGTAGCTGTGTTAGTCCATGGTGGCTTAGTGCTGTGATGAGTTTTTAGTTGTAGAAGTAAAAGAGCAAACATAGCACTTTCAACTGACTTTGATTTGTTTGTTTCTTTAACTAAATTTGAGTCTGGGAGGGGGGGCTGTAAAGTGTTATTCCCCGGGCACCTCCAAATCCAGGAAAGGCTCTCTATTGGGGGAGGTGCCTGAAATATTGTTGATCACATCCTCCGGCTTTTGGGGTTTAATTGTTAATGCGCTGTTAAGGTTTAATGCTTATTGCGCAAGTTCTGCCGGGTGAGTTTTTATAAGTGTGCCAGTTCTACCGTGGGAATTTCATGATCGCAGCACCTGCGCCGTTATTACTTATCTCGTGCCGTTAAGGACTGCACTGACAGCAATGGGGGAGGGGGGAATAGATAGACGGGTGACCGCCCCACTCTCAATCTTAGAGAGAAAATAAAATATTTAACTATACAAGTGTAACATCTTTTCCTTGAATTATTCAGAAATCGGATTCCTTAGGGAGCGCTACCAATGGAGTACAATTGATCTAGTTACCTACGATGCGTTGCTAGATACAGACATATAAATAAAACAAACACAAATAGAAAAGTAAAGGTTTTTTTGAGACTTACATTTCAGGTGTACAGCAACTTCGATCAGAATGGTAATTCAAATCTTAATAGACAAATCAACAGTCTGACTAATAGTATAGTAGTTCCCTTAATGTCCAAAAAACACTTTTACACTCGTATATAACACAGGTTATGATTCTGTGCACTAATCACTATTTTACGATTGGCCCAACTCCTGTTGGAAGGCCCGCTACTTTATCATTATGGTGACAAACTAAGTTCATTATGTTGACTGCCTACCCAATAGTTTTTTCGCAATATTTTGATCATTAAATGTACACATTCCTAAGAGTACCTCTAAACTTCTAAACTAAGTTTTAAACAATGTCCCACTATGTTTTTTAAAATAATTCTGCGAAATTCAAATCCATCTCATTAGTTCTGTACTTGCAAAAACCCGTAGTTTTTCGCCTTTCAAATCTGTTAATAGCGTCTGGGAATGTTCAAGTCTCTTTTGTTTTGTAGAAAAAAGAATGTGAAGTTTTACAGAGTACAACAGAGTATTCTTCTTAAAATTAAGAGTATTCTTTCTTAAACAGAGTATTCTTTCTTAAAATTCTTTCTGTATTACTTTTCTTATTTTATTACATATCACTTGCTAAGATTCCTCTACCGGACTAAGATAGCTACTACACAAAAGTTTTTTTTTCTTTCTACATCTAACACTGATAACTCCTACATTTCCAACAATGTTTGGTAAGGTTGGGATTATTCCACTATTACTACAAGATTTTTTTGAAAATTATAATTATATTTGAAAAGTTTTTTTTACTTCACGCTAACTATGGAATAATTATATTTCCTATTGATGCTAAATTAATGGAAAATACGATAACGCTACACGTAACACTATCTGAACATATAGCAATACATTTATGACTGATTCAAAACACACAATTTTATGTTTACCACGTTCACTGGTAACAAAAAAACCACTTTCACTGGGATTGTTTGTTTATCGAAATTGTTAGGTTCTGAAAACTAATAAAATGTGATGTAAATTCACACCTACTTCACCACCCTACGTATTTCTTAGCGTGCTCAGTCCTTCTGTTGCAACTTATGTCCTTCACTATTTTCGTCTTGTGCAAAAAAATTTTTAAAACACTTACAATATAGTTTCTTCTCAGGATAGTTGAGCATGTTTATGTCCGTCCTGGATTAAGTGCTTACTTTAATTATCCAACGTGAAATGGTACTTCCAACTACAGCTGTGCAGAATTTGGCTATCAGAGTTCATTCTCATCTGCTGTTCTTGAATAGTTCATAAGGTACTTTATCGTTAAAGGGTTAAGCACTGGGGTCACGTTGATAAGAGATGGGTTGGTTTTCTTTTCAGCATATCGTTCTTGGGATATTTAAAGCATATAGAGTTTCTTGTAAAAAAAAATGTTCATTCGTGCACTTAGAGATTATAGTTCTCTTATAAAATTGTTCGTGCATGGCTTGAATCTATCAGCTTTTGCGGTGATTCCCTGAATAATCACAGGGGGTTCGCTGTTTTGATTTGGAATGGGTCGATATCAAACTTTAGTGACTCCTTCAACATATTGTCTTTAACTTTGGGGAGTAGTATATCGTCGTTCAGAGGTTACTCAGGGGGATTACCTCTGGTTTCTATGATTCAATATTTGTTTTTCAAGTCCATTTTTCAGAAATTACCTCGTAAAATTATGGTAATATATCTAATATTTCTAAAATATCCGTAATCCCGTAATCGAGAAATGATCGAAGGGGATTCAACGCATGAGTTTGCGACATGCAAATAAATTGGGTTCATCTAATGTTATTATCAAGGGTGATGTATTCACTTACATCTTATGCTAGTTGACGGGGTTTCCAGGATCGTTATGTTTATAGTTCGATAATGCACTGGATAATGAGATTTATTAGATAGTGTTACTTGATACATAATGTGGCTTGTAATTGAGGAAAATTACTCCTTGCCGATTAATCGTCGTTTTCTCGATCAAAAGGTACACTTAATTTTCGTAAACGAAGCTAGGACGAAAATTGCTTGGAATTTATGATGAGTACTCTTTTTTGGTTGAGTTATGATGAAAATAGATACTACTAGGCTGTATCTGCACTGGTCTACGTATTGTAATGATTGATTTCCAATATGTCATTCCAATTCCTAGAACAAGAGTAACTAGGCAGAATCACATGTTCTTTTAAAACAAATAGTCATATTATATAATAAGCAATACAATTTGTTACATTTAATGGTTAACGTTACGCTACGAGGCAATATTGAGCAAATGCCAATATTAATATACATATATTGATTTTAACAAAATGACATTGTTATTTCTCCTATAAGAGATTACTTCTCTTAACTTTTAAGTAAGGTCTCTTATTATTTCCTTAGTATACTTTATTACATTCAATTTGGATTAAAATTACTATTTAAATATAAGTTACGCTATGTCATTATTTTTGAGGTCTCATTTTACAACATATTTCACGCCTGCATTGTTCACGCACTTCCGTGCTGTTTAAGAAACATATGTTGCAGCGTCGTAGCCACACGGTTTTACGTAAACGACGCTTATATGGAGGAATTAAACATAGCAAGGACGAGTGGAGACCTCTATACCCACTCGTTTTCTAATGTCTCCCCTTTTACTTGGCTTAGACGTTTTTATGGGATTCCGGTTTTAGCTTCTGCATTTCAGCTGTTTCTCCGTGTTCTTCTTTTAGGTGTTGCCTTCTTAGACTCAAAATTCTTCCATAATTAAAAGTCAGTAAGCTTCTCATAGTCAAGGAAATGATGAATACGAAACATACAGTCAGTAGTATGTTCCACCAGTAATTGGTTGAGAATAATCCGTATCTATTATCCATATACGTTAATCTCTGGTCTTCATTAGTATATAGGGGTGTCTGGGAGTCTAATACTTCTCTTATTTTTGTAAGCAGTAACGTTCTTTTATTATTTTCTATTTTGGACCGTATTGAGGTTTTCATTTCCTCACTTTCTATTGTGGGAATAGTGTAGGACAGGTTAATTGCCTTAAAATTGATTATCTTAGAACTAATTTCATAAAGATTTTCCATGCATTATGGCTGGCTAGGAGTGAATTTTCATGCGTAAGTATTACTCCATGCTTTACAATAGCTTGGGCTGCTGCGTGAAAAACGAGGATTATGATGGTAATCTTAAGCCTCATCTTTTTATTTGCTTCTAGAATTAATTTATTATTAGTTTGACCTTTTTTTGCGAAATTCGTTTATTTAATATTTTGTTATTATTATTATTTTTTTCAAAGTAGTTTTAGGGATTTTAACTTTTAACTTAGGTTATTTTATTATATTAATTTATATCAATTTAATTATTTTTTTAAATTGTTTTACGGTTGGCTAAATAAAATTGATTTGTAAGTTTAAAACAGAATTTCTGTTTAGGAAAAATATTTTAGGATTAGAAAGGTTATGGAAGTCAAGCTGGGACTTTCAAGCTCTACTCTGGTTGTGACTGGTTGAGATATACCTTTAAAGCCTAGTTAAAAATTACTATACGATCTGATTTTGCGCTTATATCTTTCGATTAAGCAAACATATAAATAAGTAAGCAAGGAACACATAAATACACTGGTAACCTATTTATTATTAGCCAAGAATTACTAGAATCTGCACTAAGACGAAATAATTCTTATATATGAGAACATAGAGGTAAATGTATGGTTTAACTTTGCGTAGAGTATACGCATTTCATTCAGATTTATTCACTTGATTCACTATTAATGTTATTTTTTTTAAGGAAAAATTTCAAAAACAGGGCACCATAACCCCCTTTTTGTGTGAATTTATATTTCAGACATTATGTTAATTTAATTTGTATACACGATTCCTTCCATGTTCATCTATGTTCAATTTTAAGATTGATGTATCTTTCGGTAGTACATTACGTGTTTCTAACAACGTTAGCATGGTATTTAGACGATGAACAACCCATGATGACACATTTGTGCTTAGGAACTTCAATTCAAATACTGTGTTATTTTCATTTTTCTTATCTGTGTCTATGTGTATCAAATAGACCAAGAGATCGTTCGGAAGCGCTAGGTTTTTCAACGTATTTGCTATATCTTTTTCTGCATATTCTCACGAATTATTTTACGACGTCGTTCAGCTAGTGAAAGGGGATTATTTACGACTTTTACTACCCTAAAAATTAATTGTATGTGCGACGCATTACAACATTTTTGTTCACGTACAATAATGTCAAAAGTATTGATATTATTGAATATTATTGAATATTTTCCTGGTTTTGATATTATTGAAAGTATTCCCTATTTTGATATTCTTTTTTTTATATTATGGAAATTATTCGAATTAATTATACACAACGTGGCTTTTTTAATTGAAATTTGTTTTCGAGAACTGAGGTGTGTTGAACAAAATTTTTCTATAGCATTTTTATAGTTGCACGATATTTTCTTTTTTTTACTCGTGAGCAAAAATTTTTTAAATTATTATTTCTTTATGACGCCTATCCTTTAAAATCTCTTAATCCTGTGCGGACTAAGGGTAACTCCATCTATCAGGTTTTTTAACCTTTCTACCTGATTGCTTAGTTCTTTTTTCCTCGGTTTCTTGCGGTTTTTATTCGGTTTTGCTAGGGATATAAGATCAATTTTTTTGTATTGTTTTTCAAAAATTCTTGCCCTTTTAATTTTGTTTCTTTCACGTGCGTGGCCTCTGAATTCGGTTTTGATTTCCCTATTTCTTTAACTAACCTATGGTGTGATTTGCCACCAGACTCTTCAGAACTGGTTTCCGATGATTCCGCATTACAACTTTTAGAGGTGGCACTTCGTGTTCTTGAGGTATCTCCTGCCCATCCTTCGTAAATTTCTACTCCTTTGGAGGTTGAGGGTTTATGCTCTAAGTCCTCGCTTTGAGTTTTCAACTCGGGAGATTTGAAAGACTCTTGAGAACTCTAAGAGGAATCAAAGGTTTTCGCGGGGTTTCTCCACTGTTTAAATGCCATGCCTTCAGGGGGATGGGGCATTTTTTGCACTAGTGTTTCCCTCCATCAAGTCCATTGTTTAGGCTTGACTTTTGACATGGTTATATCATGAAACTGTCCTTCTTGGGTGTCCTTGGGAGTTTGATCCCAAGGCATCGTACTTTGCCTCGTTTTTATGGGGAAATTTATTAAATCCATAGCTTCTCGTAAATTTGTTTTAATTGAATCCTTAGGAAGAGTTTACTTTATAGTTATACCCGGAGTTTCTAAGGCTCTGTTCAATTCATCCTGCAATGGCAGGCACCTCTCTATTGGTGTTGCAGGGGAAAAAATATCGTCTGGAATTCCTTTGGGGAGACAAGGGGTCGAAATTCTATCCGGAAAAAATTGGGTTTTCCGATATATTGCATAATCTAATTCTGCTGCGCTCTCGGACTTTTTGGTGTTTTTATTCTCACTGGTATTAGGGATTTTCTTTTGGGAATAACCAGATTTTTCATGGCTAAAAATTCTTCAAAGTTTTCCTCGTCACTCTCATTTTCAAAATAATCTTGTTTGAAATTAAAGGGTTTTAGGTCTGCCAATCTTGATTTAGGGGGCTCGTTTTCTGCGTCTGACGAATTGGTAGACGAGGGACATGATACCCATCTTTCTAGAAATTTTGCCCTTTTTATTCGGCTAACATGTGCCTTGTAAGTTCTTCCACTATCGGGGTTCACGATTTTAAAAGTGAAATTATTATCATATTTTTTGATTATTCTGTATGGACCTGAATATTTATTGGAAATTTTCTTGCCTTCCACTTTTGTCTCATTTTTAGGTAAACGCAATCTCCTATCTTAAAATACATGTTCCCTTGGACTTTGGGTTGGTTTCTTAACTCTTGGTTTATTTTGAATTTTTTCAACTCTTGCCTAACTATCTTATAAGTTTTCCTCATCCTATTTATGAATACTTGTTTTTAGTCCTCCGAGTTATTGTAATATTGTCGGAACAATAATCTCATGATAAGGTATTCTGAAGTCGCGACCAAATAGTAGAAAAAATGGGAATTCCTTGGTCGTCTCTGAATAAGCAGTATTGATAATACTGGTTAAATAAGGTAAGACTTGGTCCCAATCGTTTTTGTTGTCTTTTGTATAAATACTTAGTACATTCGATAATATTTTATGTCTATTTTCTATTTTACCGTTAGCTTGTGGGTGATATGGGGATGTCACCAATTTCTCTCTGTTAAGAAAACTCATTAGATCCTTAGTTACTTTTGAAACAAAATTTTATCCGTTATAGCTTATAACCTTATTTGGAATGCCAAATTTTAAAAATTATTTCGCTAACGCCTTACTTGTTGCATACGCGCCTTGATTTTTTAATGCTTTAGCGAAAGTAAATCCAGAAAAGTGATCTATGACTGAAAGAAGACAAGTATAGCCCCTGTTGGAAACAGGTAGGCCTCCACTGGTTCCATATAAGTCAAATGAGACAATATCGAAGGGGTACCTCGCTACTGGGACTCTCCCATTGGGAGGTTTGCATGGGTTTTTTTTTTCTTAAGTTACACGCTTTGCATGTACTTACAAATTCTTTAAGTTTTGTTAATGCTGATGGCACACAAAAATATTGTTTTAATATATGGAAAGTTTTCGTTATTCCTAAGTGTCCACCTACTGTGGTAATTAAAAATTGTGGCTGGTGTTAATTTTGGTAATAAAGATTGACTGCAACAATGTAATACTACGCTCTAAGGCTGTGAACTTACACCCTATAGGTTCTCCGATAGCGCCACTTATAGCGCTAAAGACAGTGAAATATGTAATATTATGATTTCAAGCGGTATGCCGATCGCGCCACTCGCTGAAAGCGAGAAAATAAAATGTATAATTGTGGTAGGTTAGATATTCTCTAACTATCAATCCAGGAGCTTGACCTCGCTTCCTCGAGTTATCTTCTTGTCAATTACCTCTAATGTTATGTAGAAATCCGATCCCTGGGAGCGCTACTTTCGAAACATACGAACTAATTACCTGCCGTGCGACTAGATACAGACATATAAAATGAAATAAACACAAGTAGAAAAGCAATAGTTTTATTGACACTTACATTTAGGTGTACAACAATGGTTCACCTCAACTGACGTCAATAATGGCTGAGATAACAACAATTGTCCAAATCTGTACAATGACTGCCTCATAATGATTGAATTGGAATGCCGGGATGTCAATAATAATAATCCTGATTTACTAATGCCCCCAAAAAACACTTTTTTCACTATATCACACAGAAATCGCTTCTGCGTTCTACTAGTTTTTTCACGATTGGCCCAAGTCCTGTGGAGGGAGCCGCTATTTTGTAATTATGTTTGCAAACTCACTACATTATGCGAACTATCTATCCAATGATTTGTTTTAAATGTTTCGATGATTTAAACATCCGTACTGCTCTTATAACTTTGAACTTCCTGATAAACATTGTACCTAGCATCTTTTTTATTACCAATTATCTTGGCGAAATTCAAAACCGTCTCCCGTGATTAGTGCCGAGGTTTGGCTGAAACTAACATGCAATTGTTCTTTTTGCTGATTAAGAACTTTTCTTTTCTGAAACTAGATTTAAACTTAATTTGAGGAAATTGGAATTATCTTTAGAAAGAAGGAACTTTATTTTTTGTATTTTAAATATATCACATTTTACTCAGGGTACATATTACCCTTCTCATTATTTAATAACGTACCGTCATTAGGACTTGCTTGCCCTCGGGCATTTCAAATATTCACTATTTATTAATTAATTATTCTACATAATTTTGATTGATATTGTATTATTTTATATTTTTATTTTGGCTTAATAAGGAGTGTTAAAAATATTCTCTATTACTTTTCTTATTTTATTATATATACCTTTCTAAGGTTCATCTCCTGGACTAAGATTATTTAAGGTTCTAGCCTATCTACTATGCTATAGATTTTTTTTCTCTACATCTAACACTGATGATTTTTTCATTTCCAACAAGTTTGAGGCTATTCTACTTTTACTATGAGATTTTTTTTGAAAATTCACCTTTTACCAGCTTTTTCTTATTTTTGCTGATTATAGGGCACACTTCTTCCTATCTACGCTGCATTAAATGAATAGTACGACAACTCTACACATAACTCTATCTAATTATCTAACACTACATATGAGAACGATTTAAAACACGCAATATTGGGTTTACCACGTTCACTGGTAACATTAGAATACTTTCACTGGGGATGTTTGCTATGTAACATTACTGATAGGATATTGGAATTTTTAAGTTATCGAAGTTGTTAAAAAGTAAAAGATGTAAATTCACACCTATTTCATCACCATTCATGTCTTTTTAGCGTACTCAATCCTTCTGTTGTAAATTCTGGTCCTTCACTCCTTTCGTCTTGGCAAAATTTTTAAAACACTTACGATATAGTTTCTTCAACGAACAGTTCGAGCAAAGTTATGTTCATCTTGCTTCTCCAATTGTCAAACAGGCCATGATACTTCCAGATACAGGTGTGTAGCATTTTGATATCAGAGTTCATTCTCACCTGCTGTTTTTGGATAGTTCATAGGGTGCCTTATCATTAAGGGGTTGAACACTGGGACTGCGTTCATTTTCTTCTCATTATATCATTATTGGGATATTTTAAAGCACATAGAGAACGTAATTCTCGTATAAAAATGTTCATTAGTGCACTCAGAGATAATAGTTCTCTTATAAAATTGTTCGTGCCTGGCTTGCGTCTATTAACTTTTGCAGTGATTCCTAGGTTAATTACAGGGGAATAGATGTTTGGATTTGGAACAGGTCGACATCAAACTATAGTGAATCCTTTAACATATTATCTTTAACTTGTGGGAGGGGTATATTGTCACTGAGGGGTTAGTCACTGGGGTTTATTTTGGTCTCTCTAATTCAATGGTTGGTTTTCAGGTCCATTTTTCAGAAATTATCTCTTAACATTTATGGGATAACAGAGATATTAACTTCTCGCATTTGATGGAGGTATTAGGATGGATTCAGAGAAAGGTTTAAAGGGATTCGACGCGTGAATCTGCGACACATAATTGATTTTTTGCGTCATCAAATGTCCTTACTATACAGTCGTATGGTACATGGGTCCATAATGATTATCAAGGGTAATATTTATGTACTTATATCTTGTACTGGTCGATGGGGCTCTCAGGATTTATGTGATTATATAGTGAGATTCAAATATAGTGTTACCTGATACACAATATGGTTTGTGGTGGAGGAAACAACGATCAAAGGTAACTATAATTTTCGTAGAAGAAGCTGGGATGAAAATTGCCTGGAGTCTATGGTGAGTACTCTTCGTTGGTTGAAGTATGAGGAAAATAGTTGCTACTAGGTTGTATCTGCACTGGACAACTCATTGTAATGATCGATTTCCAATATGTCAATCCACTTCCTGTAATAAAAATAACGAGGCAGAATCACACGTTCTTTAAAATCAAGTAGTCTTAATACATAATAATCAATACGATTAGGTGCATTTTGGGGTGAATGTTACCCTGCAAGACAATATAAAAAGATACAATGATAATACTACATAAACATTGGTTTTAATAAAACGACATTATTATCATGTTGGTTTCAGATGCATATAATTCCCATTGGTAAATCTAAAACAGAGATGTCTTCAAATTTGTTTTTAGAAAGGAAACAATGATACAAGGCTTATTTAATTCTTCAATACTTATTTAATCCTCCCTTAGATTTAAAATAATCCTTTAAACATAATTTACCCTACATTGTTAAATTTGAGGTCTCATTTTACAACATATTTCATGCCTTCTTTGTTCACGCACGTCCCTGCTGTTTAATAAACGCTTGTTGCAGCGTCATAGCCACACGGTTTTACGTAAACGACACT
The DNA here is from genome assembly GCF_049724085.1 of Artemia sp. Qi Xiang Cuo. NCBI lineage: Eukaryota > Metazoa > Arthropoda > Branchiopoda > Anostraca > Artemiidae > Artemia > Artemia sp. Qi Xiang Cuo. The sequence continues at coordinate 54,807,980 of NC_142806.1, read as the reverse complement.
TACAATGAGGGAACAAGACATAGCAAGGACGAGTGAAGACCTCTATACCCACTTGTTTTCTAATGTCTTCCCTATTTCTTGGCTTAGACGTTTTCATGAGGTTCCGGGTTTAAGTTCTGCATTTCAGTCGTTTCCCCGTGTTCTTCTCTTGGGTTTCGCCTTCTTAGTCTCAGGATTTTTCCATATATAAAAGTCAATAAGGTTCTCTCATGGTCAGGGAAATCGCGAATACGAAACATACGGTCAGTAGTATGATCCACCAGAAATTGGTTGAGAATAATCCGTATCTATTATCTACATATGTTAATCTCTGGTCCTCATTAGTAAATAGGGGGATCTGGGAGTCTAATGCTTCTCTTATTTTCGTATGCCTTAATGGCCTTTTATTATTTTCTATTTTGGACCATATCGAGGTTTTAATTTCCTCATTTTCAATATTGGGAATAGTGTACGACAGATTTATTGCCTTGAAATTGATTATTTTAGGACTTATTACATTTGCGCTCGTGGTAATTAACGGCGTTCGAACAGTTGACTCTTTAGTTACAAGTCGACACGTTGTCTTATGTTTATCGTACCCACATCTTGTAATAGTAATTCTGTCCTGTAACTTGGATCTATTCTTTCTGTATTATCATAACAAGAAGAAGTTCCAACAGTTTCTCTTGGAACAGAATATAACCAAAGATCATTTCTAATGTGTTTGAATATTTCTCGTTTAGTACTTCCTATCAGGACTTTTTTCAGTTGGACTGGATACATCGTCCTGGAATAGTACGGGTACACTTTTTATATTAAAGGAAATTATTCGAATTAATTATATGCAATGTGACTTTTTAGTTAGAATTTGTTTTCAGGCACTGATATATGTTGAACAGACGGTATCAGACGGTTTTGATTCATGTGAACCCTTTATATATGCTGAACAAAATTTTTCTACATCATTTTTATCGTTTTATTATTTTTACTTGAGAGCTAAAATTTTTAAAGCTATTATTCCTTTGTGATGCCTATGCATTAAACCTTTTAATCCTATACTCATTAAGTGTAATTCCATCTATCGGGTTTTTTGGCCGTTCTACCCGATTGTGTCGTTACTTTCTCTTCGACTTCTTGCGGTATTTCATTTTCGGTTTTGCTAGTGAAATAAGATCAAATTTTTAAAATTGTTTTTTCAAAAATTCTTGCCCTTTTAATTTTGTTTCTTTTGCCTGCGCAGCTGCTGAAGTCAGTTTTGATTTTCCTATTCCTTTAATAAACCTATGGTCTGATTCACCACAAGACTCTTTGTAACTGGTTTCGGACGAATCTACATTAGAACTTCTAGAAGTGACACTTCGTGTTTTTGAGGTATCACCTGCCCTCCCTTCGTAAATTTCTACTCCTCTGGAAATAGAAGGTTTATTCTCTAAGTCCTCACTTTGAGTTTTTAACTCGGGAGATTTGAAAGATTATTGAGAGCTTTGAGAGGAATCAATAGTTTTTGTGGGGTTCCTCAACTGCTTAAATGCCATGTCTTCAGGCGGATGGGGCATTCTTTGCACTAGTGTTTCTCTCCATGAAGTCCACAGTTTAGGCTTGACCTTGGACACAGTTATATCATGATATTGTCCTTGCTAGTCATCCTTGGGAGTTTTATGCTTAGGCAATATACTTTGACTTGTTTTTATTGGGAAATTTATTAAATCCATAGCTTCTCCCAGGTTTGTTTTAGTTTAATCTTTGGGAGGAGTATTCTTTACAGTAATACCCGGGGTTTCTAAAGCTCTATTCAATTCCTCCTGCAATGACAGGGGCCTCTCTATTGGTGTTGCAGGGGAAACCCTGTCGTCTGGAAATCTTTTGGGGGGACAAGGGGTCGAAATTCTATCAGGAAAAAATTGGTTTTTTGTAGGTATTGTATAATCTAGTTCTCCCGCGCTCTCCGATGATGTACTTTTTGGATCTTTTGGCGTTTTTATTCTCTCTGGTATTAGCGATTTTCTCTTGGGAATAACTAAATTTTTCATAGCTAAAAATTCTTCAAAGTTTTCCTCATCGCTCTCATTCTTGAAATAGTCTTGCTTGAAACTAAAGGGTCTTAGCTCTGCCAATCTTGATATAGGTTGCTCATTTTCTGCATCTGACGAATCGTTGGACGAGGGACGGGATACCCATCTTTCTGGAAATTTTGCTATTTTTATTCGGCTAACATGCACTTTGTAGGTTCTTCCACTCTCGGGGTTTACCATTTTAAAAGTATAATCGTTATCGTACTTTTTGATTATTCTGTACGATCCAGAATATTTGTTGGAAAGTTTTTTGCCTTCCGTCCTTGCCTCATTCTTTAGGTAAACGCAATCTCCTATATTGAAATTTATGCTCCCCTTGACCTTGGGTTGGTTTCTTAGTTCTTGGTTTATTTTACATTTTCCAACTCTTGCCTAACTATCTTATAAGTTTTCCTCATCCTATTTATGAATTCTTGTTTTTAATCCTCCGAGTTATTGTAATATTGCCGAGATTCAATAATCTCGTCATAGGGGATTCTAAAATCACGACCGAAAAGTAAATAAAAAGGGTTGTCTTTGATTGTTTCTGAAAAAGCAGTATTGATTACGTTAGTTAAATAAGGTAAGAATTGATCCCAATCGCTCCTGTTGTCATTTGTATAGATGCTTAATACATTCGAAAATATTTTTGGCCTATTTTCTATTTCACCATTAGCTTTTGGGTGATACGGAGATGTCACCAATTTCTCTATGCTAAGAAAAATCATTAAGTCTTTTGTTACTTTTCAAACAAAATTGCTTCCGTTTTCACTCAAAACTCTATTTGCAATGCCAAATTGTAAAAAATTATTTCGCTAACGCCTTACTTGTGGCGTAAGTGCCTTGATTCTTTAATGCTTTTGCAAAAGTAAAACCAGAAAAGTGGTCTTTGACTGAAAGAATACAAGTGTGGCCTCTGTTGGAGACAGGTAAGCCGCCACTGGCTCCATATCAATCAAATGAGACAATATCAAAGGGGTACCTTGCTACCGGGACTCGTCCCCTTGGAGGATTAGGATAAGCTTGGGGTTTTTTCTTAAATTATATGCTTCGCATGTAATTAAAAATTCCTTAAGTTTTGTTACTGCCGACGGCACGTAAAAATATTGTTTCGATTTATGGAAAGTTTTCGTTACTCCTATGTGTCCACCTATATTTGAGTGAAAATATTCAAACGCAGTTGTTATTAAGTTTTGGGGTAGTACAGGTAATATTCAGGTTTGGTTTCTATTCGCCTCCGCAGTCACGATTCTGCATAGTATTTCTTCATCAAGATCATAATACAAATTATCTATTTCTTCTCGAAGAGTTTTGAATTTATCTTGTAACACATCATCATCAACAAAATAATTAATAAGCGCTGAACACATTTGGTCCTTTTTTTGCTTTCTTTTTATATTTTCTAAAGACAGGGGACAATAGTTAACCTTGTTTTCTTTTACTGTGTCTTTTACTTTGTTTTTCTTACATTTATGTTTACTCTTAGCATTGATAGTGTTAACTTCACTTTCCTCGGCTTTCGACTGCATATTTTCTGGGAATCTACTCAAAAAGTCACAAGCTGCATTTGGTTTACCTTTTAAATATTCAAATTCGTAATCTAGGTCTTGGATTTTCATAATCCATCTAGCTAGAATTTCCGTAGGGTTTTGTAAATGTGCGCAGGTACTGCAAGCTTTTACGGTCTGATCGTAGTATAAATTTTCTACCAATTAAATAGTGTCCAAATTGGTCCAAATGGTGGATTATAGATAATAATTCTAAGTTTGGGGCGGAATAACTACTTTCGCCTTTTGATAAGGTTCTACTCGAATACCATATAACTTTTTCTATTTTCTTTTGTTTAGGTGTTCCCTTTAGAGGATTAGGGTTTTCTACCGGGATTATTTGCGAAAGAATAGTGCCAATGCCCTTTGAACTAGCATCGGTTGTGACCCCAAATTGTCCGTTTTCGAAATCAGGGAGTAATAATATTGGTTCAGAAGTGAGTGCCTTTTTGAGACGGTCTAGGGAAGTTTGACGAGGTAACAGTTTTGGAGTTCCCTTTAGTTAATTCTGTAAGGGGTTTCCCAATTTGGGCGTAATTGCGCACGAATTTTCTAAAGTAGCCAGTAAGACCTAAAATTCCTCTTAATTCTGTCATAGTTCTTAGGAGTTTGAGGTTTTCAACACATTTTATTTTATGTGGGTCTGGGGATATCTCTCCTTGCGTCTAAGCATGGGCACTGTTTCTGTTTTCTGTTTCTGTTCTGTTTTGAGAGTACCTGTTTCTGTTCGGTTCTTACAAAAAAAAGAAACAGAACAGAAACAGATAACCTGTTTTTCATTTAGCTGTTCTGTTCTGCTTCTGTTTTTATAATAACTATTTTGTCCTGTTTCTGTTTTTTTTCTAATTGTTATTCTTCCGTTCTTGATTTTACTTTATTGATTCGATAATGAGATATTAAGAAATTTCGAACTTACAATATAGTGTTTTAAATCGTAATTTGGAATTTTGAAGAAGCATGGTTACGCCTCATACAGTTTTTGGAATTGGAGCGTTAATATAAAGTAGAAGTGAGTAAAATGTTGGCACTCAGTGTGTCTAACATATCAAATGTGCTGCTAGATTGTTTAAGCTAAGCAAAATTAGGGCTTAGGAGTCAGATGAGAGTAGATAGATGTGTATATGGGACAACCGTAAAGGTTTAGTTTTGTTCCTCTAAAACAACTTATCTTATAGTGTATATTATTCAGTCAATTGAGCAGCAAAGCTGCATAGATACTGTCTAGGTGAAACAGGATTCAAACAAACATGGGAAGTAATCTGCACCTTTAACCGGGAAAACTTTAATTCAACAGTTTTTATGGAATTTATGCTGCTAGATAACAGTGACTTGCTATGATTACCATACTAGCCTATACATTATACATACTGATTATTACTTGCAAATTTTCTTAAATGTTTAGTCAGAGAGGAATGTAAATGTATTGAAGTCTTGTCAAGTAGAAATATATGTATTTGCTGGCACGTTTTATTGCATCAACATAACAAGATATACTTTTTCAGGATGCCAAATTTACTTTTTCTACCATCTCTAATATCAAAGGAAACCCTTTCAGGGAAACGCCTAGAGTTGAAACAGTGGCCTAACTATCTGATTCTGTCCGAGCAGGCCAAAGTCTCATAAAACGCTGATACACTTTTCTCACTATGTAGAATAACACATCTTCCGGTGAACACAGTAATTTTTTCCATTTAGCACAATCATAGGCAGCACGCTGACGCTGCCTAAGTAAAGAGCGATTTGGGCACAATGTGTTGTTTTTTGTTTTTTTTTCTCCATACCCGGGCACTTCGTATCAAAGGAGTTGTCCTAGAAACATCAAAAATGGCTCATTCGATTGAAAATTGGAGTGGCTACGGCCCTTTTTAATAGTCGAAAGTGATTGGAGGGCAACTAGCCCCCCCTCCCACGCCCGTCATTCTTCCAAACACATCCAATCAAAACTTTGAGATAGCCATTTAACTCTGCGTAGTTGATTTCCAGATAGAAAATACCTTTTTGAGAAGGACGCCCCCCGTAACCTCAGGGCAAGGGTTTTAAGTTATGCCCTAAGGGCCTATAAGATCAATGTTGACAATGCACAGTTTTTTTTCTCTTTAAAGCAGGGCACTTCATATAGAAGGGGTCGTCGTAGAGACTCCAAAAGGGGCTCATTCGATTAGAAATCGAGAGTTCTAGAGCCCTTTTCAATAATCAAAAGTGATTGGAGGGCAACTAGCCCCCCTCGCGCCAATCATTCACCCAAACACATCTAATCGAAATTTTGAGATAGCCACTTTGTTCAGCGTAGTTGATATCCAGACAGAAAATGTGTTTTTGAGGAGGACACTCCCCCACAACCCTCAGTGCAAGGGTTTTAAGTTTTGCCCTGAGTAGGGAAGCTCTAACAATTCGTGTAGGGCACCACTGCTGCCATCTATAATGTAGTGTTATTTGATTTAGTATATAAACTTAAATTTAGTATATAAGAATTTTAGTTTAAAGTCTTAGCTTAGAGTTTTTGTTAGAGTTATAGTTTAGTTTAATTTTAGTTTGGAGCTTTAGTTTAGATCTCTAGTTTAGTTATACTTAAGAATTTTAGTTTAGAGTTTATAGTTTTAGTTTACAGTTTTAGTTAAAGTTATAGTTTTA